>NW_021618973.1:0-132036 GCF_004785775.1 Grammomys surdaster | reverse complement strand
TTCTTTCTTTCTTTCTTTCTTTCTTTCTTTCTTTCTTTCCATGACTCCAGCTACTTCTGAAGCTGAAGCAGGTTTATTTTTCTCCAGTCTCCTCTTATATCATTCTAGGTTCATACAAAGAATATAGTCAGTTCTAAGGGATAAACAAAGTAGTCAAGGAACAAACAAGTCATAAACAAAGTAGAAAAGAACAAACCCAAGCATTAACAAAGGTCCCAAGACTAATGCATTTAGTCTTAACAAGACCCATCAAGATACAAAGAAAGGATTCCTCAGTTGTATTCATCTTGAGTTACTTCCTTGTCTTATCTCAAGGTCAACTCCCTGCCAAATTCCTAAAAGGTGGCACCAAGAGCTCTCCACATAGAGGATTCCTTTCCTGAATTCCTTTAAGAGATTTATGAAGTTCCTCTTTAAGGGTGTCTATAGTCTTCATTCAGAATATTTTAAGGTCTTTTCCTTGTGCTCCAGCTATGTTGGAATCATCGGGCCTGATGTGGTAGGATAGCTATGCTCTAGTGGAGACATAGTGCCCTGACTGCTACTGATTGTGTTGGTGACAGGGCATCTGGGATTGGGTAGATGACAGGTCTAGATGCAGATTTCTGCAGTTGTCTGGATTGATGTTTTATTCCTTGGCTTCTGTTTCCTATAAGGATTTTCAGAGAATTTGATGCCCGAGTCTTTCCTGGTAGAAAAATTGATTTAGTTTTTGTTTTCTTTGCACATGATAGTTGAAACCACTGAGGGTTCCAGGTAAAATGTGTTTCTGGGTTTCAGGAAATGACTTTAGAAAGGCAGATATGCTAAGGGTCTGAAAAGGTCCATAGGAGGGAGGATAACAAATTGTTCAGCAAGAATATACTTGTTTTATCTCTTGATAATATGGGGAGACAGTGAAGAAAGCTTGCTTCAGAGGATCTGTTATAGCATTAGGGATGATATTGAGGAATTATACCGAGAAAGACAGAGGGTTGGGCAGAGATATATTGACAGTCTACTAGCCTTCTTGGCAGGGGTAGTCTATGGTAGAGTTGGAGGCTAGGACAAAACAGAGAACTGAACATTGAGGTTAGAAGGGGAAGATCTGAGGAATCCACAGGAAATGGGGAAAAGGGGACAGGGAAGGCTGCTCAAGCATTCAGCTGTGGATTTTCTAACATACAGAAAAGAAAATGATACTAACGCTTTTTAAATTCAAGGTCGGAATGACTTGAAGTTAAAGTATAAGTGACTGGGTCTGTTAATTTGCAAAGGACGGTCACTGTGTAGGAAAATTTTCTTGGGTGCTAACAGCCCCACTGACCTTTAATCACTGTCCAGAAGTCACATGGTTACTGAAGGCTTGCCATTGTTCTTCCATGGTTATTTCAAGAAGAGAGACATAAATGTGTTTTCTCAAAGAATTATTGCCCAACACAAAACAAGTACTTGGAAACCTTTGTGTTTACTTGCTTGTGATGTTGGAAAGGGTTGAATTATATGAACTGGAATGGATTGTTGTGTTGTGGATGGAACAATGTCCAACATGAGACAGTTGTACTCTTGAAGATTATAGCAGCTCAGAACTTTAAGGGGACCCCTTCACACATGTATAATATTTTAGTTTGAGGCTAACTCATTTGATATTGGATTTAGAATACCTTAGGCTGGCCTTTTGAAAGACACCAGCTGCTCTAGAACATGTTAACTTCTGGGTTTGTTACCTCTTTGACGGTCGAATGGTCCTTTTATAGATTCACATTGAACTACTAAAAACAGATATTTACATTTATGATTTAGAACATTAGCAAAATTACAGTTACAAATTAGCAACAAAAATAATTTTATGGTTGAGAGTCGCCATAACATGAGGAAATGTAGTAAAATGTTACAGCATTAGGAATGCTGACAACCACTGTTCTAGAAGTTCTAAAGGTAATGTAAGAGAAGAGAAGAAAATGGCAAGAGAATGTCCTTGCCTGATGATGTACTACAGTTGTGGGTAGTGTTCCTGATTATGCAAATTTCCGGTTTATTTTGCAGCACTGGGAAATTCAGACCATGAAGGAAATAAATTCTGATTGTCTAAAGAGGAGTTAATAGTTTCTCAGATCAAGTGATTCTAGCTTCATGTTAGGTAAAATGGTAATCTCAAGTAACACTGGTCCAGTTGCGTATGAGCTACTGCCATTAACACCCATAAGTAATGAAGGATCAACATAATTATTTGAGAATATGGAAATCTTTGGCACCATTGATCCATAATGCCTATATTTTCTCCTACTAACTCCAATCTTTTTTCTGATTTGTATTGTTTATTTGAGATGTAGCATTTCTTTTACAGATGTTGGTGCCCTTGCATTAGGGACACAGATGTTCAGAACTGAGTCTTCATCTTGGTGGTTTTTTTTCCTTTGATGAGAATGAAGTGTCCTCCTCCATCTCTTTTGATTACTTTGGGTTGAGTCTATTATTTTGGTTAAGTCTATTTTATTGAATACTAGAATGGTGACTCCAGGTTCTATCTTGGGACCGTTTGCTTGGAAAACTTTTCCATCCCTTCATTATCAGACAGTATCTGTTTTGTTTCTTAGGTATGTTTTCTGTATGTAGCAAAATGATGCATCCTGTTAGGATATCCAGTCTGTCAACCTGTGGTTTTATCTCAGAATTGAGTCTATTGATGTTTAGGGATATCAAAGACCAATGATTGTTATTTCCTGTTATTTTTGTTACTGGAGATGGTATTGTGTATATGTGTATGAGTCTCATCTTTTGGATTTCTTGTAAGATGATTAATTTCTTGTGTTTTTTGTGTGTAGATATCCTCCTTATATTGGATTTTCCATCCAGTAACTTCTCTAGGGCTGGAATAGTTGAATATATTGTTTAAATTTGGTTTTAAGGCAGAATACCATGGTTTCTTCATCTGTGGTGATTGAGATTTTGTTGGATATAGTAGTTAGGTTGGCATCTGCAGTCTGCAGGACATTACTCCAAGATCTCTGGCTTTAACCTCTCTCTTGAGAAGTCTGCTGTAATTCTGATAGGTCTGCCTTTATATGTTACCTGGCCTTTTTCCCTTACAGTTTCTAATATAATTTTCTTTTATGTCCTTCTATTATTTTTTATCATTGTTGTTTTTAAAATTTTTAGTCATTTTTTGTTTGTATTTCAAATGTTACCACCTTCCTGGTCTCACATCCATGAACCCCTCCCCTTTGCCTCTGAGAGGGTTTATCCCCACCCATTCACCCACTCCAGCCTGCTGCACCTTTCCAACATTGCCCTTCTTTGGGGCATCAAGTTTCTACAGGACCAAGCACCTCCCCTCTAACTGGTGCAAGATAAGGCAATGTATATATGTACAATATACTTATGTAGCTCTTGCTACATATGTAGCAAGAGCCATGGACCATTCCATGTATACTCTTTGGTTGGTGGTTTAGTCCCTGGGAGCTCTGGGGGATCTAGTTAGTTGATATTGCTGTCTTTTCTATGAGTTTGAAATGCCCTTCAACTCCTTCAACCCTTCCCCTAACTCTTTCATTGGTGTTACTGGGCTCTGTCCAATGGTTGGCTGTGAATATCTGCATCTGTCTTAGTCAGATGCTGGCAGAGCCTCTCAGAGGACAGCCATACCAGAGTCCTGTCTGCAAGTATATGTTAACATCAGCAAGAATGTCAGAGTTTGGTGACATCCCTAGATGGAATGGAACACACAGTCTCTAGATGGCTTTTCCTTCAATCTCTGCTCCATTTTTATTCCTGCATTTCCTTTAGACAGGAACAATTCTGAGTTAAAAATTTTGAGATGGGTGAATGGCCTCATCCTATCATGGGGGGCCATGTTTATCTACTAGAGTTGATTTCTACAAATTCTATCTCCCCACTGTTGGGTAATTTGGATAATGTCATTCCCATTGTGTCCTGGAATTCTCTCACATGCCTGGTGTCTGGGACTTTCTAATAATAGTTCCCTATCCCCCACTGTTACTTATTACTATTCATTCTCCTGGCCCTCTGGACTTCTCTCCTGTCTCTTCCCATATTTGGTCCTGCCCCCCAAGTCCCCCCTTCCCTCTCCTACTCAGCTTCCTCCTTCACTCTGCCTCCCATGTTTATTTTGTTAACTCTTTTAAGTGAGTTTGAAGCATCCACACTTTGGCCTTCCTTCTTGTTAAGCTTCACATGACTTGTGAGTTATATCATGTGTATTTTGAACTTTGGGGCTAATATCAACTTATCAGTGAGTACAGATCATGTATGTCCTTTTAGGTCTGGGTTACCTTACTCAGGATGATGTTTTCTAGTTACATCAATTTTCCTATATATTCATAAAGTTATTCCTTTTAATAGCTGAGTAGTATTCCATTGTGTAAATATCTCACATTTTCTGTATACATTCTTCCATTGAGGGACATATGGCTGCTATAAACATAGTGGATATGTGTTCTTGTTATATGTTAAAGCACCTTTTGGGTATATGCCCAGTGGTGGTATAGCTGAGTCTTCAGGTAGAACTATTTCCAAATATCCGAGGACATGCTAGATTGATTTCCAAAGTGATTGTACCTGCCTACAATCCCACCAGCAATTGAAGAGTGTTCCCCTTTCTCCACATCCTCACCACCATCTGCTGTCCCTCAGTTTTTATCTTAGCCTTTCTGATTGGTGTAAGGTGGAATCTCAAGGTCGTTTTGATTTGCCTTTCCCTGATGACTAAGGATGTTGAACATTTCTTTAGGTGCTTCTCACCCATTCCTGATTCCTCAGTTGAGAATTCTTTGTTTAGCCCTGTATCACTAGCATTTTTAAAGGATGGAATCCCAAAGCTGGGTGGGCTGGGCTGTGATAGTATATTGTTATCTGTGTGGCAGAGCATGTCCTTGCATATTTTTCTGTCATGTTATAGATATTTATACTCTGATGATATTTGACGCACTGATCTCCTTTTCTCTGAAATTGAAAACCACTGTCTTATTCAGGGATGGATTTAATACTCTGCTTTTTGTTATTCCTCCCTCCTCCTGAGAACTTTGTTATACATGTTCTAAGGGTTTTAACCTTGAACTCCTTGCTTATAAAGTGAAAAATATTTGAGAAAGCAGATATTAATAGACTGGTCATGTTGAAAATTGTGCAAAATAGAAAATAAATAGAAGTGTCCTATACCAGTCCTTTCTTTTTCTCTAAAAATTTACTAAGTTTGAAAGACATGCGATCTACATGTAACCAGTTTCTGTCAGTGGGCCCTACAATCAGTGTGTAAGTTACTGGTGTCAAGCTCACAGAGTTAGCAGTTGTCTCTAATGAAAACCTCTATCCTGTTCACTCGGGGACCAAAAAAATGTGATGAGTGGCAAATGCAAGCCTGTGAGGGAAGGCCAATCCTACCTGTCAGTTGTGTCAGATAATGTGCTGATAATTCTACTTGTTCCTCTGGGATTCCTCCAAGTATTTGAGTTGCAGAGGACTGTCTTCAAAGCCATTTAATTAATTTGCCACCACTAGTTTTGGCAACTATGAAAAAAGGTAAAACTGCTTTTATGGTGTGGCTAGTCTAGGCCAGGGAAGACTACTGTAAGGGATATTCATCTATGCAATTATGTGAGTTCTATTATTCCTTTTGGGAAAAGATATTTTTGTATAACTTTGAGTTAGTGCTTACATTCCAATAAGCAGCCCATTATCTTTGCTTTATAAGCATATATGGAATGTCATCAGTTCCCCAGAGCAAAATTTTGTGGAAATGTTATTTTCTCATTAGGATCTCAGGAGACGTTATAGAGGTTTAAATCTCTCTCCAAGGAAAGGAATACATTATCATGTGGGAAGATAGGAGGATACAACAAAACTACCAGAGATATAGGAAATAAGAGAGATGTTGTTCTAGATTTGGAGAAAGCAACAGGTAACTGAAATAATATGCATAAAGTAGTGAAGATTACAGAGGAGATTTTTACATGCACTTTTTTTTCCTTTAAGAGAGTAAGGGAGTAGTGGTGGCAGGGATATTAAGAGTTCAGGGTGCGGTGGGTTATGTCCCAAAAGTTAGGTCACCTGGGAAGTGCCTGTATGTTAGGTGAATCACAGGATAGCCATAGTTTTCTGGGGGTCAAAATTCACGTGGGTCGCGAGCTGGCGCCAGAGTGGTGGGTCGCGACAATGAGCCAGAGCATAGAGGCCTAGGCCATTCTGGGAACCATGGCTCAGCAGGGGAGACTTGGGACTCAAAGCACTCCCTGTTGATGGCTTAGTCTCCCTGATCTGTGGGGTTTGAACAGCCCACATGCTGCCAGCAACCTCAGGGTCCTGGGAGCAGGGATACAGAGATTCTGCGTGCCCAGTGGGATGTGGGGCGTGTCACGCTTGTGTACCAGGGTCTGTTGCGTTTGAGTTCCCCAGGCCCCCCCCACCCCCCACCCCCGCCAAAGGCGGTGTTTGGACCTGACCGCTGTTGTAAGGGGAAAGTGTCTCGCAGGCCTCTAGAGCCAGGGAGCTGAGGGACCAGCGGAGAAGGCTCCCCTGCCACCCCCCCCACCTCCCCACCTCCACGAGTTTTCCACTTAAACAAAGAGTCCAAAATTTCAAGAGACACGTGGAGTAGATTTATTGACATGGCGATGAGTTTGAATGGTTGTGCGCTCTCCCAAAAAAATGCCAGAAGGGTTTTCTTTATATTAGAAGGGGGAGAGGGGCGGGGCCATGGCCTTTAGGTAATATGTAAATCTTGAGGCAGAGACCTGTTCCCCTGCCCTCTACCTGGGCCTTACGTGACTTACTGCATGTTACATGGAGACCTCATGTCAGGTCCCTGGGCTTTGGGGGCGTGGCCATATACCCTAGGATTTCCAAAGCCCCACATTTTTCTTTGTGGTGTGCAGTGGCAGGCATGCTTGATGGGTCTGTGTCTTCGTTAGGATTTTCTATTGCTATCAAAAGACACCATGACTACGGCGACTCTTAAAAAGAAAAATATGTATTTGAGGCTGACTTACAGGCTTTGTGGTTTAGTCTATTAATGTTATGGCCTGAAGACAGTTAGAATTGTGAGTTTATTGAATGTGGAGGCATGCTAGATTAGTCTGTGAGTTGTGAAGGCAGAGCAATTGAAAAATATAACTACATATGCCACTTGGCACATAGGCTACCTTAAGTGAGGCAGAAGATGTGAATTGGATTTCTGATAAACTGTCCCATATATGGAATTAGAGATACTGTTTCATCACTAGAAATGGTCACCATGGCTATTAATAGGTGGAGGACAGTAGAGATGGAGAGAGAACTACTGAGGAAAGTAGGTATGAGGACATTGAAGTCTGATTTCTAAACAACTGACACTGATAGTATAGCGTTCATCTCAAGCTTAAGGAAGGCCCAGATTCAGAAAGAATCTTGAGGCTGACATGGGGATATAGTGATCTGGCAGAGATCTTTGTTCAGACAGGATCTTTATGACATTGGAAAGACTTGGAAGATTTAAATGGCTTATTTTGGCTTGCATTGATTGTCTGAAAAGAGAGACTGCATCCTAAAGAACGAAGGGGATTGGATAAGCAGAGGAAGAGGCCTATGTAGGGTACTAGAGAGCAAATGTAGCAAGATTTGTGTTGAGCCAGAGTTCCTATGGAAAACAACTTTTTGTAATGAATGTTTGGGAGAGTTTGAAATCTGACTAGAACTTCACAGAGGAATCCAGGGAACAGCAATTTAGTTGAAGACAATCAATCTGATTCATGGCCAGTGCTATTACTCTGAAGATTAACTAGTTTTTAATTCTCTTCTGTGAAAGATACACTATCCATGATACCATACTAATAATTAATCCTAAGAAGTAATAGCTGTTACTAATAGATATTTCAATGAATCAGATGATATATATTTGACCTTTGGGCTTTAATACCTCCTTAGTTTTGAAAGCCTGAGATCACCTCATACTTGCTTAGAAAAAATGACACTGGGTGTTCTAAGTATTTTACCAAGGAATCTCTAAGTCCTACTCTTAAAAATGCTGTAGTATCTCAGGAATTTTCATCATTGTTCTGTCCTCCTCTATATTTTTTTCTTTTTATGTAGATAGCATATTGTTAATCTTCGTATGTTTTCCATATTTGGAGACTCAATTAAGAGACATGTGACTGTACCTGAAAATTATTTTTAAAAGAGTGCCAATGACATGTATTACTGTGGAATTTTTGGATGTTTTAATGGTTGCATAATGGACAAATGATAGCCATGAAGGAGATCGGGTAATAATGCTAGCAGTGGGCTACCTCTCTAAAAAAATTTTGCCACAGAAACCCACAGAATTTTCTAAACTGAAAAGGCTTTTACAACAAATGTTCAATGCATTTTGGATTGAACTGGAAAGTATGATTGCTGACAAAGTCATTGGCTTTGGCTTTGGTACTTGGAGACAAAAAACAAAAACGAACCTGTGCATGTGTCTTTGTGGCATAGCCTCTTCCTGAATTCAGGGTTGCCCGTCCTTTTGGGCATGTAAGATATGGTTTCCCTCTAAGGTTAAAGTCATCCAACACTTCTGATTCATATTCTATCCTCCTCCTCTGTTTCATAGATTTATGAGGTTCCAAGAATGAAAACATCACATCTATGAACCCGTGTTCCATATTCTGTCATTTTAGACATGATTTCCAGTTGTGAATCTTTGCATGTTTTCCTATCTACTGAACAAAAGTTTTGTTGATAAGTATCAAAAGGAGCATTGATTTATCTGAGTAAATTTATTGATAGATTTCTTTAGCAGCACAACAGTAGTAGGTTTTCTTCTAGGTTCATGACCTATCTAGTCTCGGATTCTTGGTCATTAGCCATATAGGCATGGGTTCAGTCTTATGGAGTGGCTCTTAAATCATAAAAAAGTGATGTTTAAACACATGGCAATTGTAATACTAGTGTACCATTTTATCTTTTGGGCAGATCACTGTTGTAGGTTACAAGAATTGTAGCTGGGTGATACTGATAATGCTTCTCTTCTTTCTAGTAATGTACAGAGTAACTTCCATCACCTTCATTTCTTCCCAGTAAGAATGATGTTTCTACTCTGACACCACGGTGATTTCTTCATGCTTGATATTACAAATAAATATCACTTTCAGTAGTTGAATTTATCATTAAGTTGTGGAGAATAACAGCCTTCACTGTAGAGATTGATGGTTGTGAATTACAAGGGACCAATTTAATGGATGACTCAATAAGAAATAATACGTTTCTGACATTGGAGGTTTTGGTGACATAAAATGTCTAGTTATAGACTGTCTTCAGTATTGCAAGGTGATTCATTTAAATTTCTTCCATATATAGGTGTAGTTTAAAAAGCAAATAAGTATTTTTGACATATACACATATCTGTACAGCATTTAGATCATTTCCAACCTTCCTTCATTCCTCACAGATCCTCACATATGTGTGGCATTTGCTTTCAAATACATAGTTTATTCATATATATATATATATATATATATATATCCATAAATTTCTGAATACATTGCAAATATATAAGTGTGTGTGTGTGTGTATGTGTGTGTGTGTGTGTGTATTTGTGTTTAGGACCATTTATTTGGCTATTCCAAGGGCTCATTCAGGAAGAAGACTATTTTTCCATACCTTACTTAGCACCTATCATTTCCTATAATTCTTCACCTAATAGTAGAACCTTGTGAGTTTTCTACCAACCATATTGAAATTTTGACTTGAAGTCTATTACTCTTCTTTAGGTATATTTATGGTTAAAACTTAAAGGGTACAGCTTCTCTGTCATATATAGATGACACATGATCACAACAGATATTGGGTATTACAATATTTCTGCCACTTCTTCCACAGTATATAGTTGACTCTTAACTTTTAAAATAATTTTTAGTTAGTATATCGTAGTCATTTATATTTGTACCAGTGGATTATTGCAATAGGCTCCTTCTGCAAAATGAAAATATTTTGAAATGCAGTGAGAAATTGTACTGGTTCAGGAAGTTGGCAGTTACAGGTTTTCCAAGATCCATCTCACTACGTATAGATATTTGTAGAGACTGACAGTGATTGGCATTAGTGAAGATGTTTTTGATATGGGAAATGACACAAATAACTGAAGCAAAATTAAAGGAGAAAGCAGATATTGCATAGAATATTTTGCATGGTGATTTGTCGTTATAGTGCTTAGGGGAGTGGTTGCAGAGGCATGCACAAGGATCTCAGTATAAAAATGTACTGAAATATATATCTAATATGAGGACAACTTTATGGAGGCTGTTTATAGGGAAAATTACAGAATAATAGTCATTTTATTTTTGGTATGCGTTGGCTGGGCTTCATTGGGTGGACTGGTATAACCAGCTCTTATTATTACCCATCTCGTACAAAAGTGTCAGTGGCCAGCTGCTGAGACAGCTGTGAATTGGCTGACAGGTTAGAAATTGTAGGTTTCAGATAAAGATTGTAGCATAAAAGTGTTATGAGGCTATTATCTGGCACTAACATCTGACAGAATAAAAAATTGATGAATGAGGAATGTTGTTAACTGCTATTTTTTATGATTATGCAAACAATAAGGAAGGAGGGCACAGATTAGAGGAGAAATATAGACCACTGCCAGTAATGCAAACACCTGGAACCCATGTGAAGTCATTCTAAAAGCAAAGCAAATGCCCTATAAAAACAAAAGCACACCACTTGAGTTCTGCTTTTGATACAGAAAGTGGAAAAATCTATGAAGTAGTATTTAGACATTCGTCTTATTAATGATCAGATGTGTGAGACAATGGTAATCAAACATAATTCACCATAGAAAATACTGGACCTACAAAATATAATCTCAAAGATAACAAGGGGTATTAGTCTCCTTTGATCCATTAGGAATATGTCTCTGTCAACAGAGGAATCCCCATGGAAATCAGAAGCTAGAGGTTTTGCACACTCTACTGAAAAACTTGGCATGTGGAAAGCTATATGTGATACACAATTGGGTGGGAATTACAGCAGCACCATGTTCATATCAAGAACTCTGACATGGTCTTCGATATTTAGTGTCTTTGTTGAATCTTCTGTTCATTCACCAGGTTCTTGAAAATAGTGAAATCCCTTGGCGCATTTAATTGACAAAACCAACATATAAAGAGGATCAATAAAGTGGGATTTCATCATAGAGGATAAGAGAATGGATAAATATAGTAAGAGGTCTAGCTTATATACTGGGAGGCAAATTTGGAAATATTTATGTTGAGCTTGAAGTCCCAAGGGGGAAAATTAAACAGAACAAAATTCTGTGGTAATGAACTGGGAGGTTTTAAAGCCTCATTAGAACTTCACAGAAGTCATTCATGATAAAGCAATATAGGTGAAGACATTCTATCCCTGATTTGGGGAATTGTCCTTCCAGATTCATAAATTTTATTTCTGTCTTTTATAAAAATATATAATAGTGGATGTCATAATTTTTATAGTCTAGGCATTCACCAGCAGCCAACTGTGTTGTATCGAGAGTCAATGGCTGCTACCACAGCCATAGTGTTAACCCTGAGTATCTCTGATGACATAGCAATACAAACTCAGAAGTATGTGTAGCAAGTGAGAACATGAATTTATTCTTCTTTTCTTCCAGCCTATCCAAGTAGTACAGCTAGGTTTACCAAATTGATCAATGATAGAGAAATTAAAGAGAGCTGGATGAAAGAGCTTCTGAATGTAGAAGTGGAATGGCTTACACAAACTATAACCTGCTGAATCCCTTTAATATCTATAGATCTGTACCTACAGGTAGGGATCAATATTTAGAAAGTATTTGGAAATTATCCGGTTAATCAAAGTTGTATTTAGGCCTTAGCCTCACACCCTCATTTGCTGTGTAGAACTGGCTTGACTGAGGACCAGCAATTAACGTGTTCTTGTTTATTTCAAGGACATCATAGCTGGGTTGCACTATATATTCCTTTCCTCCTTCAGCATCTTACACATCACCTAAATGTTAAAAAACTAGTTCTTCGGGAACTGGTTTTCATATTATTTCAGCTCAAATTCACATAAAGAGCACAGCGTCTTAAGAATTGAAACTCCTTGAAGCCAACCATGAACAGTTGTTAGAGTCTGCATTGTTATGGAAGTCACTTAGACTCCATTTGCAAACAATGCCTAAGAAAGTTTGGCATGTCTTGCATCATAGTTTTCTTTCATGGTGTATGGTTCTTGATTGTCATATTTTCTTTCTTTAAGTGTATGTAATCTTATTATAAATATGTTTTATGTCTTTACATTTATATGTAGTATAAGTAATTTTAATTGTTATGAAATATTGATTTCTTATGTCATTTCCAAGAATTTATATTTATTTAGTTATTTAGTTATTCATTCATTCATTCGTTCATTCATTCATTCATTCATTCATTCACTTCTGTGTCTTCATAGAACTACTCTGTAGAACTGTCCATTCACTCAGTGGCTAATTTCATTAATTTACTCCTCTTTTGACTTTAAAATGGGACCCTGTTTTATGCATTCTAATCACTAGATTTATCCAATATGGCATTAGTATACTATATTGTATTGATTGAGCTGTCCTTTTACTTAGTTATGGAAGACTATTTTTTAATGATTTTTTTTCTGTTTTGTTTTTACTACAAATGATGTTCTCATTTTTCATTGTCTATGTCATTTCCTGGTTCCTGTTTCATGTGTTATCACTTTATTGGGGTTTATGATCCACAATGAGGAGAATGAGTGTAAAGGGAGGAATGATGTGAAGAGATAGTGGCAGTGTATCCTACCCAGTGTATGTCTCTGTGTTGGGGACTACATTTTTCTGTTTTGAATTTTTTTCCCTACACCACTATTTCACTATTTCACTATTTCACTATTTCACTGCACACAGTGTTCCACCAATGTTTTGTATTTGAGTCATACCACCTGACTGAGTGTATAAGACATATTAAAATGCATTTTTGGGGTTAATTGCACTTATACCATTTTATTTCAGTAATTTGTATCCCATCTTAACTAATTATTAGTCAAGTCTCCAATAATTAACTCATAATGTATCACTGTTTGTAATAACTTTCCTAATATTGGTACATATTGGTATTATGAGCAATTTCAACCTACTAGCTTTGCTCTTGAACTGAGAATCAAAAATTTATATCATGCTCAATTTTTGTTTGCTTTTCAAACTAATGTCTATTGCAAATATTGGAAGTTTGTAAGATTAATTGACTGTATATGTAAGCTTCTGAGCCTATGGTGGTGGACTAGTTATAAGATGTTTGTCAAGAAAAAAAAGAAAAAAAAATAAAAGTTTGCCAAGGAACATAATTTGTGTTTTGTTATCTAGCATTATGTAAACAAGTTAGAAAAACAAAAACAATCAATCAACCAACCAAACAATACCACCACCACCACCAACAAAAACAAATAAAACAGCCAGCCAGACAGATAAACAACCATGACCTATTTACATTTCCCTATAATCCCAGCATTGATCCTCCAGTATTACAAGATGCTGAGCATAAAGAAGAGTGGCTGACTCTGTCTCTAAAAATTATGTGGATGTAGATTATTAAAGAAGGCCCTTTATGCTGACATATACCTTTCTGAAGCCTGTGAATTATGTGCGGCTATATTACACATATTAATTAATACATAAACAATATTCATATTCTGATTATACTAATATATATTTTTATAAATATGCCATATTCAAATATCTAAGTTACAACTAATTTTTCATAAATGATTAAATAGGTATGAATGTTTAAGTTCTCCATCATAACCCTTCCTATCTAAATGTTGTCTTAATTTTTCGTATCTTGAAGTTTCTTATATATTTTAGATGAGTTGGACTATAGTGCAAAAATATGATATCTGGGCTGTATATGAGATTATGGTTAATCTCTAAATATTACAGTTTGTTCTTGTTTTTTCCTTAACTTCTAAACTATAGAAACATTATAAATAAAAATGGCTGTTACTAATAATCTTAAATACATGTGTGCATTTTTATGCATGTTCATACCTTGTTTGTTCCTGTTTTCCATTTAATAGATGTCATTCAGTTTTGATATAGTGACTCACTGTGCTGCTCTCTGTGATTATAAGCTCAATCACCATAGACATGTTTCTTCTTAGTATTCTGAAATGACCATAGGAGAGAAGAACAAATTACTAAGCTTATGTTATTGTAAAAACAATTGATTTTCAATTTTTGGTTATTTGAAATAGGGGTCCTGTGTATAGTTACCTGGCTCTTCTAGAACATGCTCTGCAGACCAGGCTGGTTCAAGCTCATAGGTATCCATCTGCCTCTGCTTCCAAATTCTGAGGTTAAAGGCATGCATCAACACATCTGGCTCCAACTTTCATTTTTTGTTGCTAATTTCTTGTACAAAATTATGTTGAATTTTCTATTTTGTTATACTCTTTAGGTTTCCAGAAGTTATTTATTAGATCTAAGTATATTTTTGATTAGTGACTTATTTTCTACACATGTAGCCATATGACTATCACAAAAGTTTTAAGTTACTTTCTTGCCTTAAGAATCAAATATCTCATCTAAGAAACTGAAATGCCCTGTATGTATTTTCTACATTGCACTTTAGGAAAACATCAAATATAAATGACAAGATAGGTACTCTTGGTTTATTTTCAGACCTGCTGAAATGCTGAAAATTTACAGATCTTTATTTGGCAACTTGCATTTAAATTTACATAATTTAATATTCATAAGTAATATGAGAGTATTTTTCTGCAATTCTTGATGGGATTTGAGGCTTCTTAATTTTTTTTCTGATTTTTTAGTTACCTATACATTTTACCTATTCCTATATTAATGCATTACTTCACATAAGTGGTTTATTTTACTTAATGTAAATCTACATATATGGTCATATTCATATTGTCATCATATGTAATATTTTATTTATTTTTCAGAGTTGTGTTTCAATTATTAACTTATATTTAAACTATTTATATTCATTAGGCATATGGATCTACATTCTTTTACTCTGTCAATGTTATGACTTATTTTATATGTGCATATTATCGTGGATAATAGTTAAATAGTAGGTTCAATTCTTTAGCTATTTATAATCACACAGGGCAATTTTGGTCAACAGTCATAAACTTAACCCTAAAAATAACCAGATCCATATGTGGTTTTATGGGGATCATGCCCAGCTTAACAAGGCTGTCCTCAGCCTTGAGAACAATACAAGTCTTCTTTATCAGTGAGATGATGAATAATACAGGTATGGTTTGAGATATCAAGGTACTTGGTAAATATTGTATGGAAAAAATTACTTATCAGACTATAAATAGAGTGTGATATGGTAAATAGTAAAATTGTGAAAATTTCTCTTTTTAACATGAAAAAGACTAGTAAAAGAAATGGGAATCAACCATTTTACTATGTAGATTCCTACAATTATCAATGTCAACATCAATGTTTAATCAATATACCATGCTCTTTTTTAAGGTGCCAACAAATAGCAATAAATTATTTTAGAATGTTTATATTCATGCATCAGTTTGATAGTGTGAGAAACTTTACAATGACATCAAATTATTATTGTTTCAGTAGATTTTATTTAGTACAGTCTCCTTTCATAAATACATAAAATGACATTATGGCTAAAATGCTAAGCAGATATATGAGATAGAGATAGAGAGAAAGATAGAGATAGAGATAGAGATAGAGAGGGAGAGAGAGAGAGAGAGAGGAGAGACAGAGGAGAGAGACAGATACAGAGACATAGAGACACAGAGAGAAAATGACAAAGACAAAACATTATACTCTCCATGATCATTCATAATTGCAAATGCATATGAACCTACTCAAGATATGACTTACAGTGCTGAATGTTTTTCCTCATCTTCCCGAACACGTATTCAGTTTACCATTGTTTAACATAATGGAATGATTATGAAGACACCAGCATTTTCACAGATTTACGTATTTAAAATATTTAGAATTTCTTCCACATAAATAGGAAAATAAATAGTTCTTTATACAAGAAATGAACCACATAAATGTTGAGACTTAGGTTAGAGATAGAGAAAGGTGATGATTTGTACTTAAGCTGATAATACACAAAATTTCTCAATAGAGAGGACTGACTTATGAGCACAGTAGAAAATCAGTTGTTTTTAAAATAACATAAACTTAATATTTTGATCTTCGCTCCTATGAACTTTTCAGAATAGTAAGAAGAAACATGTCTACAGTGTTTGAGCTTCCAATAACAGGGAAGTACAGTGAGAGTCTTTATTATAACTGTATGACATCTATTAAATGGAAAACAGGAACAAGCAAGACATGAACATGCATAGGATACACCAATAAACATCAAAACAAAACACACTCACAAAAAATAACATGGATTCTATGTGTGTAGGCTAACTACTCTTGGGCATGCACCCTGTCCTGGAGTGTAGTAGATGTATATATGTATGTTATAGCCCACTCCTTTATCTTGTATTCTATCGATTTCCTGAATATCCAACTCGTGAAAGAGTAGCTCTCTCAGAAGCAGGTTATTTAGATCATAAGATTACCATATGCTCTTACAGAGCCTCTGTGATACTCATTTCCCTCTGTTTTCATTTCTCAGGAAATTCATGGCAAGAAAAATAGTTACCATCAAGATTGTTTTTCACTTGAAAAAAAAAAAAGAAGAGCACTTAAGAAAAACAACATATGTTAATGGAAATACTTTATCATTTAAGAGCATAGAGCTCTGTGTTGGATAAGTGGAGAGATGGTATTGCTCTCTTTGTGTACTATATGGGTTCTTGTTATTTCCACTCTGTTTCACCCCTTTTCTTCCACTGTTTCAACACCCTAATACTAGATAGGGGAGAAAAAAAGATAGAGGGGAAAGGAAATTGCTCTCTGAATAAATTCAAGGGTCAGAAAGCGTTCAATGTTACAGCTAATTCCTGCTGAGAGTGGAAATTGACCTGCTGATAGTGGAAATTGAGTTCCTTGAACTTCACTGTCAGGATATCCAATGTCTTCATCTTCTTTGATCACTACTACTAATAACCAATCAACCACCCACCCTGCCTCCTGGAACCCTAGCATTTATATACTCTCTCAAAAGTACTCAGAATGCTAAACATTATACAACCACAGAAAATATCAGCAACTGGAAAAATCACACCCATGTTAGAGCACAAAGCAACTGATAGTCAGCTACTATGGATTATCTGAAGCAGCCCCATATCCCATATCAAAGATTAAAATAAAACATATTCCTATAATATTTTGTGTGTTTTAAAGAAATCAAAATTTCAAAATTTGTCACTACAAGATGAAGCGTATTCATATTCTGAGATGTCAAAGTCTCTACTAGTGTCCACTGCATTCTTCATGTATTTTCATCTTCAGTGTGACTCTGGAGGAGGCATGAACAAAGACAGGATGTCGCCCTGTAAATAAGAGGTATGGATCGCTTATTTGAGAATGTATACTTTTGACAGTGAGGGTCAATTATGCAATATAAGTGTCTTTCCCTAAGATCTGTCCACTAGAGTGTATTAGCCAAGGAGAATATTTTGATGGACCATGTTGAGGAACGTGGAGCTGGCAGAGAAGCTGAAACCCAAGTGTGAGAAGCTGAAGCATCAAATGTGAGTGTGATTTAATTTACAATGAAGAATAAATTGATATTCAAGACATATGAACACAACATGAACTTGCAATCATTAAGTGTAACATAAAATGAAAGTGCAACATTCTAGCTTGAAATCAATGCATCTTACAAATAAGAAATAGACTGTTGTTAATAATATTTCATTGGAGCATATTTAATACATATAGAATGTAATGTAATACCTGAGTCTCCATGAGGTTACCTTTGAAGTGTTCAGTCACAGATAGAAATAAACAAATATACTCACAAACAAAAGAGGATTTAAATCTGCTAATTACACATATTTATCAGAATTGTCAATTTTACCTAAAAACTTGTACTTCTATTGTGTATGGAACTAAATTAAGTTTGTAAGATCTACACATAGTTAGTAATTTATTTCTAAGAATATATCAACAAACCTGAATCTTATCTCTTGCTGAATTTATGGTAATATCCTGAAGGAGCAAATGTAGAACACCACTAATTATCATAGGTCTCTTAGCAACATTTGTCCTCATATCAGATGCATCAAATATTTCTTTTCATGAACATTTTCTCTGAATTGAAACATTCATATATGAAGGTAGAAGGAAATCTTATTCATAAAGTTTAAAATCTTGCAATTTCATAAACAAAATTCAAGATGTTATAATCAGAAGATAATTGTTTTATGAGAGAAGATCTTGATAAAGCTGCCTTTTGTTTATGTAGCATATCACCTTTGCTATGGAAAAACTTGAAATACAGCTGTATTTATGTCACTCATAATCTTTTAACATAATTACTCAATTCTGTTTGTTGATCTATAAATCTTGAAATTCAGTTGTTTTTCATTCATTGATGTACTGTGTATGATGAACCGAGAATTCACTCATATAGAAACATAAATACAGGCATTATTTTTCTTTACCTAGGATTTATATGTGTATTCTATCTATCTATCTATCTATCTATCTATCTATCTATCTATCTATCTATCTGTGTCATTTATACATTTATGTGCAATGTGAAATTTATATCCATGTTATTTGACTTCCAAGAGTATTGACTAAAAAATTACATTGCCCATGGTATTCATGAAAAAAATACTGGGGGATCATATTTATGTGGTCCACCTATCAGTCATACTTAGAGCAGCATCCAGATATCTTTTGTATAAGCCCCTCGAACCTCCTCAGGGGAGCCATCATTTATTTCATGTGCGTGTTATATTGTCAGTAACTAAATCAAACCTATTGGGACGTTGTTGATGTTTTTATATATGGAGCATTATGGTTATTCTAAGACAAGGAAGCATTCACAAATTCTTGGAATTTTCCTTGCCATGTTTTGTAGGAAAGCAAAATGTGAAGAAGAAAGAATGTGGAAAGAAAGAAAACAAGCATGGAAGAAGAAATGAAGGAAATGTGTGACATGTCAGGTGGTGCAGCTGGAAAGGATTAGGGAAGCAGGAATGGAAGGGGAGGAGTGACAGTTGAGATCATGAGTAATATAAGTATTACTATACATATTTGTTATTCTTGTTGCAGTAATGGTGCTCTGTATTATAATTTGGGGAAATTGTCCAGATTGTTACAAAGTAAAGTAAATATTCTGTCTGCATATATTAACCAATACTATACTATGTGGAGAATGACATCCCTGGTGCACAGTGAAACCTTATCATTTAAATTACTGCTTTTCAAATTAAAGAGTCTGTAAGATTATTGTTAAACATATTCAGTGTAGTGAGGACTTTGACAGACACATGTTATAATGAGGCATCCCCTATACTACTTATGTATAGTATGTGTTTTTGGCTCAGAAGTGCACAACACTAATACTTCTTATTTTCAAGATATTCAGAAAAATAAACAGACTTTAATAGGAAGTCACAAGACAGCATTAGATTTGGGGTAGAACAAGAATGGAAGTCTCCTTTGACTGAATATATGTGTGGTCTCAGCATTAAAAGGAATCAATTACTGCTTTTAAGGGAAAACTCTGCAGCAGTTGTGGTTGGCTCAGTCAACACTGCACATACCTTTCACATATAAACACCTGGACACACAATTCCAAGTTTTGAGGATTAGAGCCAGAATGAAACCCATATCTTGCTGGCTATCTAGCCTCAAATGAGAAATACTGCCTCAAATGAATCAGAAGAAAGAGAGCACTGCATTGAAATAGTATTTGCTGTACATGACAACATATTCATACACATATACTCATAATATATAGGACTGAATGCCCAGTTCCTGTACTAGATCAAGCCAACTAAAATTCTTATTATGCTAGAGAAAGGAATCTTGACCCCACCTCTATCAGGGGGCTTAGCCATTTGATGGACTGTAGGAGGATAGACAGTCAGGTTTGTTGAAGAAGGCTTTACATGAATGTCTGCTCATGTCCCAGTAGATGATGTTAGCACATATTTGAAAACAAATAAACAAACAAAAATACAGACAGGGCTAAATGTATTTGAAAAAAAGATTCATGGTGAGTTGTGAAAGAATGTTAGTAGTGAATGTAGGGAAAGTAATCTAGGATATGGAATTGGGGTGAGTTTTTTCAATATATAACAAGTATTTATTTATAATTAGTATTTAATATAATATAGTACAAGTATTAAACAAAATATTTTTGAAAAGATGAATGATACTTGAAAAACAATTTTAGAACTTGACTAGTCTCAATAAGCATGAGCATGTGCATGCCCACCATGTGCCTGCACACATTAAAAAATACACATATACACATATACCCCACCAATCAAAGGCAACCAGAGCTAGTATAAATCTATTCACATTATGTTTTTGTCATTAAGCCTAATGGAAAGAACTTAGCTCGTAGCTATTTGCAGGCTCTATCCAGGGTCTTGACTACATGCTCCTCAGCAGAAAACAAAAGGCTGTTGCTGAGACTTGCATCAGACAGAGCCAGAAGAACCCCAGCAAGAGTATGCTTACATTTTAAAATTTCATTTCTAAAATAAATTCCTCTTAAAATATTTATTTATCACAATGATACTTTAAAATGCACCGTGCCAATTAAATATATGGGTCCAACCGTGGTTGAGACAGTTATTTCTTTATATAATTTGAGCATTTATTTTTTTTTGAGCTATAACCCACATAAACTGTGATCTAATGTCATAGATCATCATATAACCATGCAGCTTGAGAAATATGACACGGGGGGATTGTAAAAAGTCAGCATCAGACTTCATTTTATACTCCATAGTCACACTCAGAGTCATTAGACAAAAGCAGAGGCTTCTTTTAAATATGAGAGCTAAGGCCAATGAATGGCTAGATCCTGGCTTGAGCTTTCAGGCATCACTGAAAGGATTATTCTGTTGTTAATTTTTCGAGACAGAATCAAGTGGAAATATAAATATTTGTTCTGTCTTACTCTTTCCGCTCCCTCCTGCCTGCTGCAACAGCCAGGGAGGGGGAAGAAGAGAAGGAGCAGAAGCTTAGATGGAAATCTCCCAGGCAACAGCAGGCTTTGCCTTCCATCTTTACTTTTGAGATCTCTCTCCTGATTGGTTCTTAGTCTGTTCTTTATTATCATGCACACACCCCACCAATCAAAGGCTGCCAGAGCTAATATGAGTCAATTTACGTCGAATTTCTGCCAGTCAGGCTCCTGGCAGGAGTCCAGCTCTCAGCTGGTTCCAGGCTCTAGCCAGGAGCTTGACTGGAAGCTGCTCATCAGAGAAGGATGGCTGCTCCTGAGACAGCGGGAGACAGAGCCACAAGACACTCAGCATTTTCAGAGACTTGGTAGGATTTCCCACAATCATTGTCATATCCTCCTGTTATCTCTGATTGGCATTATTTACCCGTGCTTTGGCCTTAAGTCTGATTATTTCTGATGCGGATTTAGAGACCTGCTTCAATTGTGGCAAGGATGATGCTAGTCAGCCTTCAGAATCAGACGGAAACCTGATACTGCTGCTGTTCCTGAGAAAAACCACTATATCAAGGTCAGTTCTCACAATACTGTGAGCCACTTCTAGAGCTTTAAGCTATAACATTTGGTAACATTCATTTTAATAGAACCAGGGACCTCTGACAGCCAAGAGATTTAGTACAGTTATACTGTAACTGAGTAGTAGTTCACCTTCTTTCTTTCTTTCTTCCTTTCTTTCTTTCTTTCTTTCTCTCTCTCTCTCTCTCTCTCTCTCTCTCTCTCTCTCCCTCCCTCTCTCCCTCCCTCCCTTTCTCCCTCCCTCCCTCCCCCCCCTCTCTCTTTCTTTCTTTCTTTCTTTCTTTCTTTCTTTCTTTCTTTCTTTCTCTCATAGCCTGTAGGATAAGAGAGGCTCAGTGGTGTCACGTAATGATTATAACTCTGTTTTCCTTAGACTCTGGTCAGGAGGGAGATTTGTTCCATGTGGATCTCTAGAAGGATTCTACTGATGACATTAGAAATGATTCTGGAATAATAATCTGAAGAGCAAGTGTACTTCTTTTTTTTAATGATAATGTTGAGGCTTTTTACACTTGAGTATACAACATCAAATTGTAAGCATTTGTTATTACTTATAGTAGTGATTACAATTGTGATTATCACTAGTAGTGGATAAATTAATTCTTTTAAATTGCTGAAATTTCATTTAATCATTTTTTCTTTAAGACATACACTGATTGTACTGCTTGATTCTCTATGCTTATTCCTGAGAAATGGGAACTAATGGAGAAAAAAATATTCTACTAATAATAGGGTTCAGATTTGGGTAGTTCATATCAGAGTCCATTATAGTCTGTGGACCATATCAGGTATTCTGTGAGACTAAGTGCTCTGTTATCATTCACATACTAGAACTGCATCACATTGTGTACTAATGAATGCAACAGAGTAGGATTTGCAGTCGCAACTGATGAATCATAAAGACCAAGCAATTGTCAAGTAAAAGCAGTGAGTATAACAGAATGTTGTACTTGTGTGGGAATATCCTAGTGAAATATCCACAAAGAATGGAACACGCCTGACTCCCACACATGTTCATGAAGCAATAAAAATATCCCAGCACACTATGAGTGTATACTGAACAGTATTCCAACTCTTACTTTAACATCCATTATATTGTTAGAAAAGTATCTGTTACCACCTAGTGCCTGCAAGGGCAATGACAACTGTCCTGGCTCACAGGCCTCACTGCTAGGATCATGGTAGTACATATTTAGTCTCTTCAAATTTGTATACTTGGAGCTTCACTCTCTTTCTTACCCATTTTATTTCAAAAATAAATCCTGGGTAATGGGCAATCAAACCCAAAATACATCTCAACTAATTGAGGTGTATTTGTTTGTATGGCTTTAATTGGTAATAATTCTTTTTATACACGTCATTCTTGATGTAGATGGGTTCACTACAATCTACAGTGTTATGCAGTGTATATTCATCCATAAACCTGGTGATCCACATGCTATTCTCTGTGCTGGCTAGCTTTTGTTAACTTGATACTTACACAGACATATTTGGGAAAGTGAATATCAAATGAAGCAATTTGATTACCAATTTGACACTTGTGGAATTTACTTTGGAGTGTTTTCAAAATTAATGATTGATGTAAGAGGGTCCAGTTCATTTTGAGAAATTTCTATTCTGAGCAGGTGTTCCTAGATTATATAAGATAGCAAATTATTTGGGCCATGTTGAATAAGCCAATAAGATCTATATTGTGGTCTCCTCTCATTTCTAGCATCCAGGTTGCTGCCATGAGATGTTGTCCTGATTTCTTTAGTACAACCTATAGGATACATTAAGACATTTCATCAGTAATCTTCTTTTAGTCCTGGTGTTCATTGCAGCAGTAGAGAAGAAATAAAGACAGGTGTATAATCATAGACAAAAACAAATAAGTGTTAAATATTACAAAGTCCTCATGTAGTTGTGTACAGGAAGAAATGCTTCTAACTGTGGAATGTTGTCAATTTGTTCAGAATATTCTGAAGTGAGAAAAGACAGAAGATATAGGTATTAGAGGAGCTTAGGAAGAGGTGCTGTGTGTCCACTACCTATACATTATACTCTAATAAAATAAAAGATGACATTGAACACACCTAACTAAATCACATGTGAGAAGCCATTAGAGAAGCTTCTTCACAAATTAAGGTAATAAGTTGTTTTGAATATTTGATGATGACAACAGTGTGATCGACAAGCCACCACCCTCTTAGTATAAAAATGTGGATAGAATAGAACGTCTAAAGAATGCATGAGCAACATATCTTTGATAAGTCCTTGCGATTTAGTGCATTAACTCATCCTAGGCTGAATTAAAATGTTGTTTAAATGATTGAACCAAGGTGGATACAAAGAGAGTTGGAAAAGGAAGTAAGGTCAGACAAAGAATTGATTGTTGATTGTGGTTGCCTGGTTGAATAGGTAGTACATCTCAGGAGAATATAACTCGTGTTTTCAGCGTGTACAGAGGCTTTTGAATTGCAATTTTCAGTGTGTAACCCAAAATGCAGCCTCTATAGAATTGTTATGACAGTTTTTACCATCATGTAAATCTCTGACATTTATATGTACTTTCAAAATTGCCTTTTTAAATTTATATATTGTGTGTCTGTTTCAGAGGACAGTGTTATGGAATCAGTTCTTCCTTCTTCTATGATGGTTTTAAGTTGAGATTGAACCATCCAACATTAGGTCTAAGGGAACTTAATTTGCCATTTACTTGTCCTCTCTCAATGGTAATTTCTAATATGCCAGGATACTTTTTTTAAGTTTTCATATTATTATTACTATTTTTGTTGTTGTTGTTATTTAATCACTTTTTACAGTCCAGTTGTTATCCCCTTGCTGGTTCACTCTCTTACTATTCCTCATGCCATTCCTCATTCCCAGTCTTCAAGAGAATGTCCCAACCCTCCCACCCCAACACCCCTAGATTTCCCCACTCCCTGAGGCCTTAAGTCTCTAGAGCATTAGGTACATCTTCTTTCACTGAGGCAAGAATAGGCAGTCCAGTGCTGTATATATATCAGGGCCTCATATCAGCTAGTGTATGCTGCCTTTTTGGTGGTTCAGTTTCTGAGAGATCTCGGGCATCCAGGTTAGTTAAGACTGCTGGTCTTCCTATGGTGTTGCCCTCCTTGGCTTCTTCTAGCATATAAATATTTAAATATGTTTATTTATTTGTGAAAAGCAGTATTAAAGCAGATATCAGTGTGAATATTTTGAATTGGTTTGCTTTGATTTTGTTGTCCATGGAACCTATTAAGAATATTAGTATACATTTATACATAGAATAGAGGATGCCACTGTTAAACGTTTGTCAAATCTATCCTGTTTCCCTGAAAATTTGGTCCACATTATCACTATCAACAATATATAAGACCAGTTTCTTAAGGTTCAAAGGATTATTTTGGAGTAAAAATTATATATGTTTTCAAAAATTAAATTTGCAGAATTTAATTTTGAATAAACTAACAAGATAATTTTCAACAGAAGTAAGGGCTGTAAGGAGTGACATAGACAGCTTATGTGAGAACCAGTACACATACCCACACCCCCTACCCCAAACATAACAATCTAAACAGAAAGCCATCAAAGAAGACTATTAATTTTTTTTATCAGATATGTTATTTATTTACATTTCAAATGTTATCCCCTTTCCTGGTTTTTCCTCTGGAACCCCCCTATCCCATGCCCCTTCCTCTTGCCTCATGAGGGTAACCCCACAGCTACCTACCCTCCTCCACCCCACCACTCCAACATTCCCCTACGCTGGGACATCAAACCTCCACAGGGCCAAGGGCCTCCTTTCCTATTGTTGTCAGACAAGGCCACCTCCTTATAAATATATATCTGGAGCCATGGATCCCTCCCTGTCTCCTTGCACACTCCATGGTTGGTAGTCTAGTCCCCTGATGCACTGGGTGGTTCAGCCAGCCAAAGTTGTTCCTCCTATAGAGTTGCAATCTCCCCTCTACTCCTCCAGTTCTTCTGCCAGCTCCCGCACCAGGGTACCTGAGCTCAGTCTGAGGATTGGCTCCAAGCATCCAAATCTTATTAGTCAGTTGCAGGCCAAACCTCCCAAGGAAAAGCCACACCAGGTTCCTGTTAGCAAGTGCCTCTTGGCAATGACAACAGTGTTGGAGTTTGGTGTCTGCAGACAGGATGGATCCCCAGGTGGGACAGTCCCCAGATGGCCCTTCCTTCAGTCTCTGCTCTATCTTTTGTCCTTGTTCTTCCCAGGAACATTTCTAGGTTAAAAACTTTGAGATGGGTAGGTGGCCACATCCTTCAACTTGGGGTCATGCCTATCAACTGGAGGTGGTTTCTACAGATTCTATCTCCCCTTCTCTGGATGTTTTGGCTAAAGTCATCCCCGTTGGGTCCTGGGAAGCCTCTCATTTCCCTGGTGTCTAGGACCCTTTGGTGGCTATCCCCAGTTCCTCATCCCCCAGTGCTACATATTTTTATTAGCTTTTCTGTCCCTCTGTAGCTTTCTCCCATTCCCTCCAATGCCTAATACTGCCCCAATATTTCTTCTGCCTTCTCTCTCCCTCCCAGGTCACCCTTCTCTCCACTTCCTGCGATCATCTAGCTATACCCACATTACAGGCCTGAAGCATCCACGCCCTGGCCTTTTTTCCTCCTATTTTCCATATGGTCTGTGGGTTTTATCATGGGCATTGAGATCATTTGGGCTAATATCCATTTATCAGTGAGTATATACCATGTGTATTCTTTTTTGTCTAGGATACCTCACTCAGAATGCTCTCCCACAATTGATGGGTTTTATCAGGGATACTGGTAGTAAAGGAGTGAGTTTTCTTTAAGGGGCTAGCCACCGTGTGTTTGACCATGTTACATTTGACTATATGGGCCACACAAATTGGATTTTTTTCCTCTTCTTGTCTTTTTGAGAGTTCACAATGCTAGCAGCAGATCTGGAAAAACATGGAAGGGAGGGTGCTCAAAGTTTGTAATGTGAAATAGTCAATAAATTATGAAAAGAAAAAATAATTAAGTACTAAATCACATCAAAGTTCTTAGGAAATCCTGAGTGCTAACTTGCATTTACATATTCAGGGGCTTGGGAACATGAAGCGGTATTTTCACAATAATCACTTGAGTATGACTTTTCCTAAGGAAGACTTTTCTTGTTCTGGTGTTAGTCCTCAGCAGAAAATTCCAGTTAAGGCTGAGGGAGATGCTAATAATTAATCCCTTGATGACACAGAAGATTCAGAGCGAGAGCATCAAGGAAGATTGATGGAGTTTCCAGAAGGCCACATCCCTACACTGTCTAGAGGGCATTCCTACATATATTGTATGACTCACTGAATCTTGTCAATGATCCATATACATGCAAGGAGACTACTCATCACATCGTATAAAAATTTTAATGACCATGTACAACATCCACTTTCAATAGTTGGAAATTTAAAATGTTTTTAGTAAGAAAGTCATAGCTTCCGTGGTAGAAATTTTCTTTTACTTTGAGGTTTATGTCAATGTTTGTATTGATTCAGAGTGAAATAGAGACTGTAAAATTTGTATTTGAACTTTTACTTGGGTTCTCTGTTGGATCAGTAGTTTTATGGCTTTTTTTTTTTTACCAGCGTGTCTTGCTTTTCCAAAGTGCAAATGATATGTTCTTTCAAGCAGGCAGTTTGCCCTCTCCCAAATTTATCCCCAAATTCTCTGCTTCTGTGAAATAGCTCACATACAAAATAATGTAACATAGCACTCCTACATAGTATAATACATTAAATAATATGTTATTTAACATCTTTTAGATTTGTGCTGTCCTTCTCAAGGCTGTTTTGATTTGTGTTTCATTAAGGCAGAAAAATTGAAATATTGTATGTTTTTGCATACTTTTGTGCTTACTTTGGAGAAATGACTATTCATAGTATTTACTTGTTTAGTTTAGATATTTCTGCTAAGGTCACACTATATTTCACATATTCTTGTTAGTAAATTCTCAATACTTACTTTATTTGCAAGTATATGAATCCATTGAATGGTCAATCTTTCTGTGACTTTCATTTGATGCTATTGTTCTTCCTGTCATATATAGTATGATGATTGTGATTCTTTTAGGTATAGGATTTTTTTTTGGGTTTAAAATACTTAGCAGGGATAATAAGGGGGATTGAGGTAAATCAGGGAAGGTTTTGTGGTGACTTAGGTGGAAAATAATTATATGATTTCCTTGAAAAGTCCATTCTGTATGGCATTACCTATGTACTGACTTTCTTTCCAATAGCCTTTCAAATATTACAGCAGTAAAAATGTTCTTTGAATGTGATATTATCACCTTTTGGAGTGCATTTTCTTTATTGCTCTCCGGAGCTTCAGATACTGAGTTACTAGAGCAACAAATGACAGAGGTATGAATAGGCACACATATATTTAAAAGTTGGAATTGGGTAGTAACTGCTTTCTCTACTGAGAAGCACCAACTATACCTGGAACATCAGGTAACTTATTTTACAAGGAAGTTTAAAGTGTACAGTTGAACAAGGAGGCAAGTTTAAATAATCTTGGAAAGGATTTTCTATAGGGATGATGTATCAGTTTGCTACTGTCCTAGAAGTGGGAATATTTGATTGGTATTTTCTACTTAACATTGACAGCATTTAAACACCTACAAGACTCAATTTTTGCCATCCCAGTGAACCTTATTTGGGAAAGGTTCCTATGTGTCTGAGCCATTAGTTCTAGACAAGACTGAGCCATGTCAAATGACACATTAGCTCAGGACTTCTGTCACTCTCCAAACTTTGTATTTTATTTTTTCTTGTGTATATAGTAACATTTATATTAATGTTAGGTGTAGGTTTGTACATTGGGCAGGTTTGTACACACCTTTCTGAACATAGCTCTAGAGATTAAAAGTCTATGTTATATGTCTTCCAGTATTGATCTACATATCGATTTTTGAAATAAAATTTATGACTGAAATTAAGTTAATTATTTTTGATAGACCCTTAAGAAATTCTATTAAGAAAGTTCTATGACCCTTACGAAATCCTTTATCCAGCCTTCAAATGATAGCATACAGTCTTGCACTATTGCTATGCTTAACTTAATTTTATGTCCTTATGAGGACCTGTCCTGAGATCTTTATAGTTGTAGTATGTGCATTATACTGACTGGGGCAACCCCACAACCCCCTTCATATATTGTGTGTGTGTATGTTATGAATCCATTAATTTTTGGTTATGTTCAAATTATTCACATAGATTTGGAAAATGTTATTTATATCTGCATTCAATCTAAATTATTTGCATTAATTATTTAAATATTTCAATTATTATTCAGCGAACTCATTGTAAATGATCAGAAATAGAACTGAGAGAAAAGCCCAATGAACTTGGAAAGGACTACATTTTGGTGTTTTTCAAGTTCAGACATCATCCTTAGCCATAATCCACCTCTACATTTCGGATCAAGAAATCTGTGTGTAATATGTGGCTTTGATCAGAGCATGACAAATTAATTATTCATGCAAAATAGACAGTAAGTCTAAGGCCATGTGTGGGTTAGAGACACAATATAGAAACGATGACACTAGAGGAGATGTTATGACTTTATTGGTAGTTTTAGAAGACTGTTTCAGTTTACACATACATACTCTGTTTGATAGTTTGTTGCCTAGATATTGCATTATGAAACTCTATGTATTATTTTAAAACACTAAGTAATTCTAAAATCTCATAAAAGTAATATGGTTTACACATGAATTTATTTTGTAGCATCTCCCTTTTTAAACACATAAAAAAGAACCTGTGCCTCAAACACTGACTAGAAACATTGAAAGAAAAGACCATATCATCTTTCATAATACTTCCTTTATAAAGTCAGGTGCACTTTCATCAGGGAAACAATTCAATCATCAGTACTCTTTACCCAGTATTACATTCTTATCACACACTTAATTTGTAGTTGCAATAGTCTTCCTAAATTGGATTACAGAGAGCCAAATTTCTACTAAATACACTTCATGTGGTCAATATGAACTGTTACTCCTGTTCTCAATCCTTTTTTATACCACACTCATATTTTGATGTCCTGTACTGATACTAATAAAGTGTATTCACTATTACGGAGGGCACACTCTCTCAGAAAGGAAACTCTTGTTCAAATTTCTCTGTTTCTTAACCTTTTCTAGCATTCACATGTATGCTGAATTAGTTTTGAATTTTTCTGGTGTACTGAAAATATATGATACCAGGCTTCTTTAGATTTCAAGGTGGACAAGGCTAAAATTCTAATGGAGACAATTTGAGTGAGTTAGGATGAAAAGGCTGTGCTGTATAGGAAAAGTTTTTAGGGTGCTAGGACATTGGAGGGTCTTTGTTTTTCAGGAACCCACAAAATACTGGAGACTTTTCCTTTCTCTTCCATAGATTTATTAAGAATAGAAGCAAGAATATGTTCCATTAAAGTATTATCAAAATCTTGAAGTCTAACTGGGAGCCTCTACTTTCATCTGCATGTGAAGTTCACATGAAATGTGACATTTAAACTCTGAAGGAAGCAAATGGTATAGCAGAAGCAGGGTGGTTTTGGCTGTACTGTCTGGCATGTGGCAACTAAAATCTTAGAGGTGTCCCCTCTACACATATGTCCTTTCTCTGCTGCAGGCTGTCTTCTATCCTAATGTGTGTGCAAAGAACATATTGTCCTAGCAAAAGACACAAGGCTGCAAAGTTTGTCTTGATGATATTGAAAATGGAAGAAAATTTTAAGTAACTATAGGGTCTAAGAATGTAGCTCAGGTATAGAAAACATGCCTGAATACATGAAGCTCTGGGTTCTCTCTAAAACATTAGAAAAATCAGTCCAAGGAGAATTTATTTTCCTACAGAAGCTTAACTGTTTCTTCTGACTTATGATTGTAGTTAAGATATCTAAGACTTGGAAGCCCATGTAAATGTGTAGCAGTCCTGTCAGGAGCTGTAAAAAATAAACTAAAGGCATGTAAGTAACATTTCTGGAGATGCCCTGTTGTATTACATGACTTGCAATTGTTGAGCACTAAGAGGCAAAGTCCAAAGGGATTTCACTTCAGAATTGCTTCTTCCAGCTGATAATTCTTTCCTGTTATAATTAAAATAATATAATAATTTCTGGGCATTACCCCACCCTATTGGGCAGATTTTTTGCAGGTTAACAAAATATACTCTCTTATAATAATGCTTTGTAGAAAAATTAATAATTTCATATTTTTAATAATAATTCTATAGAATTCCTAACGTTATACCGGTGATGAAAGAGAAAATCCATGGTTCTAAACAGTTTATTGGTTGTTCATGGAGGAAAATGGATGCATAACATGCCATATTCTCTTCTCAAGGTAGGCCTGAGATTAAATGCCTTTTACAGGGAGGGATGTCTAGGAAGGGAAGCTTACTGACTAAGCCCTCCATGCCTCTAGGTACCTCATTAGCATGGAGAACTCTGTTTTGGGCCTACTTGACCATTGGATATGTTTCTTCATGAGAGGAGTGGGGCACGTGTTCCAGGCTTGGAATCTGGCAGGGAGCTGGGAGTTGCCTGAGACTCAGGTGTATGCCCACTTTACCAAACTTCTGGACATGGTTTTACCATCTAACACCTAACTGTGGTAGTGTTTCAACTGCATTCTGTTGCATCCACCACTAATATATGAAATAAAAATGTACGGTGATATTTTTAATCTACCCATGCTCCAGAACATGTAGCTTATATTTAATGTTAGTATTTCATTATGAACTTTCTGACATTTGCTCAGAGCACATAACAGTGAACTTTCAAAATGTTTTCCCATGTATATCATTTCGGTAGTTCTGCTGTTAATTTAAGATTGGGGCTCAGTAATTTTCCTCACTGCTCGGCCCACATATTGTATAAAGTTTTGTTGTTGTTGTTGTTTGTAGATCACATAATGCTAATCTTTGACTGTTTTCATATTGAATTAGTCATTTAAGATACAAATATGGACATGAAAAGAATCAAGCACTGAAGATTAGTTAATGGAGAGTACAAAGGAGAGGTGATGCTTTAGTATTCTTGTGAGCTTTATTGTTGCCTAAGGCATATGTGACATGTTCCTAGGTGATGTGAAAGGGTACAGTTATCTTTTTGAGAAAGTATATACAAGATAAAATCAGATGCTTGTGGAATCCCTAACATTATAAAACTTTGGTAGCAATGCTAGGAGTGGGTTACAGTTATGTTGTTAACCACATACTAAATTAATAAAGGCTATTAGATTTGTTGGTTTCACACAAGGATGGAATGAAATGTTCCTATTGCTAAGGAATTGCTTAGTGCATGAGACATGGATAAAAAATCTTAGGACTGGTCTGAAATACCTTCTCCATCTGAGCTAGTTTTATAATACTAGTATGTCCCACTAAAAGTGTTTGGAAAGTTAAGTGCCAAAGCCTGACTTAATTGTGCATCTTCCATATCTAACAATGCAACCAGGAATTAATGTATACTTTTTACCTAGTGCAATAATTCATGAGGGAGTTTGCATAAAATCAAAGTTATTATTGGATTAAATGTCCATTCCAGTAGGACAAAAATCACATATGCTATTGGTAACTTATATAAATACCTGTGACAGAGAAGTTATGAACTCCAGTGAGGAAGCATGGCAGCATCTACGCAGGCATGGTACAAGAAGAGCTGAGAGTTCTACATCTTCATCTGAAGGTTGCTAGTAGAAGACTGACTTCCAGGCAGCTAGAATGAGAGTCTTATAACCTACACCCAGAGTGACACATCAACTCCAACAGGTCCACACCTTCTAATCCTGCCATTCCCTATGCCAAGAATATACAAACCATTAAACCTTAATATAACTTTACATTCTTCATTCTGTATTTACCTATTTTCACCTCATTTTCTATTATTGTATATTGTGGATCTGTGCACAGGATGCTATCTGCAGAGATCTCTGGCAGTGGCAGGTAGGAGAGTTCAAGCGAAGGGGAAATGGCATGAGCAGGCAGGGGGGATTGCCTCCACCACCTCTGCTGCTGCAGTCACAGCTGCAGTTGCTGCTGGATGCTGCACTGGCTGTGCTGAGATGAACTGAGTCAGGCTGAGTTGGCACAAGGCTGGCTATTCAGCAAGGGGAGTGAAGAGAATTAAAGTTTTGGTAGAGCAGTTCTTTTCCATGGTAGTGTTATAGCTCTTATGGCAGACACTCTTATGTTATGATGGAGTAATTCTCATACATCTCTATTTCTTCTGGATAGGATCTTATATATAGTTTTGTGGTGAGTTTGAGTCTGACAGAAGGTACTTTCTATTAGCTTGGTGTGAGATGTTAGGGATACCTCATCTACATGTGGAAGGGCTTGGAGGTTTTGCCCCTTTGTGACTGATGGCTACAAATCTCTACGGGTGGGGCTGTAGCTACATGACAGGGCCCTGGTGCAGAGAGCAGGCAAAGCTCTTACAGTGTCTCTGGGGCTTCTAGCCTTAGCTCGACCTTACCAAGCTTCCTCTCATGGTGTGCCACCCTGCACTATATGTTCCTTGTTTTTTCTTTTTCCTATATACTCAATATTGTCTTCCTAATTCCAGAAAATTCCTCATCTTTTGACTTTTGTTCCTCCAATCATACGCTCTAGGTCTTTTCCAAGAGCTCATTATTCTTTTTAAAATCCTGCTTCCTATGGATAGTTCAGGTTATGTACTTCTGTCTAAGGTTTGGTGCTGGGATTTAAAAACAGAGATATCATGTCACATTTTTTATTTTGTATGTGGAATGCCTCACATTCAGACCATATATTTGACATCATCACAGTGGGTCAAGACAATACCAAAGTGTATACCTTACGCCAAAGTAGACAACACCACTACTATTTTACCCTAAATATTAGATGCTGGTTAAAATTCTCTTTCACCCCCCACGATCTCTCAGACACTGCACCACCAACAACACAGCATACATCAACTGATATGAGGGCCCCAATGCATATAACGCAGAGGACTGCTGGGTCTGGGTTTAGTCAGAGAAGTTTCACCTAACCCTCAAGAGACTGTAGGCCCCAGGGATTTTAGAGGTATGGTTTGGTAGAGGGTAGGTGGTACATGATGAGGACACCCTCCTGGATCCAGTGGTCAGGGAGGAGGTATGGGATGTGGAACAGTTGGAGGGTGGAACAGGAGGAGAATAAAATCTGGACTGCAAAAATACAAATAAATAAATTCAAATATAAAACATTTGAGTCAGACAAGGTGATATCACATCTTATGGCAGGATCGTCTCATACTTTGTAGCCTACATAGACCAAGTTATATAGTTGTAGAGATTGAAAACCTGAGAATATGAATGGCTAATAGAAAATGATAATAATGTTTTGCTCCATTTTATAAGGAAATCCAAATTGTGTATGCTCATAATTCTTTGCTGAATTTAGACTTTATGAATTATAGCTTTCTGACATGAGATATCTATAGACTTTTTACCCTCTAATTTTGCATATATCATTGCTACAATAACAACACAAAACCCAGTCTCATAAGATTACTTATGAGATATTTCTTTGTGTTGGTGAATGTTATGATACCTTATTGCTCTTTGAGATTGTATTCTCATTTTTGTATGGTCAAAACTGGATTTTCATTACTCTGGTGTATATTTTATTCTCAACAAGTTTTAATTATCAGGGGGAGCATGGAGGATAAGGAACATAGGACTAATGTGTTGGTTATGTGAGAGATCACCTCAACAACGAATCAGCATCTTAAACACTTTATCACTCAGAGATAGCAGAGTCATTTTGGCAGCAAACTTGATATAGTAAGGGGGTAAGGGGATAAAAGATTATCAGAAGGACATGACCCTGGAAGTGTATATACTCTCCTGATAATAAGTGGGAGTTTGTGTGTTTGTGCACATGTGTGTGTAAGGAAATTTGGGAGATATTGGGAGAAGGGGATGTGGAAAACAATGGATAGAGAAAGAAAAAAACGGATGGAAGGAATGGGATGGTATGATCACTACGTTTTTCTTAACCTAATACAGCCTAGACTTAATGGAGTAGAGAGTCACTCAATTAACTGATTTTCTATATCACATTATCTTGTAGTTTTGCCTAGGAGCCATCTATTTGATTTGTGATTGATGTTGGACGTCCATTCCAATAAGTCTTCTCCGTTGGAGAAGTTGTCATGGGTTTTATTAAAAGCAAGGGGAATATGATATGGTCTTTGATTTATTTCTTCTGTACATGTACCTGCCTTGAGTTCAAATTTTGATTTTCCTTAATGATGATTTATATTATATATATATATATATATATATATATATATATATATATATATATATGTATATATATTCCTCAAGTTTCTGTTCATCTAAATATTACAGTGATAATAATAATACAATTTACTGCATAGTGAACATAAAACAGAGAATATACACAATAGATTGTCACAAAACCAATTGTTGATGTTGATTGTCTCTACCTTTGGGCATAGCCTTATATGAAGAATGAAGGCTTCAGGAGATCACCTTGTAACTATGAAGGTGATGTTGGATATATATTTATCTCATGGAAGGTTGTAACTAGACAAATAACTCATACATTGTTTTTCATCATTTCTGAAGTGTCTAATCATGAAGTAGCAGTTGAAAACACTGACTAGTTATTCAGATGTTTTTGGGGTACTTGTAGTAGGCAGAAAATTGTAAAGGTTGAGTGTACTGTTTTTAATAATGATTAAACCCATATCTAAATGTACACCAACACTATATAAAATATCCAGAGATCATCATGATATTTTCATACTTACTATTTATAATTGTCTTAGAAAATCAAACATCAGATAGTAAATACATCAATTTTATTTATTTAATAAAATGTGATCCTGTGGCAGAAATCAAGAACATTACCATGTTTGCTTGCAGCATTTCAAGCTGTGGATAGCTTTTGAGAAGACTTATTCCACAAAAAAAATAATAATAATTTTGGGTATCTTTTTGTTACTCAGTGATTATTTAGTTGGGAAGATTTTGATGGGTGGGGACCAATACCTCCAGTCTGAGTTTCAGACTGCTGCATATAATCCTGCACTGCTGCCAGCCACCCTACCAGCACTCTGGACATGACCATCATGCTTACAGCATGCATGCAGTGTTGTGGCCCCACAATCTTCTGCCCTGAGCAGGGCAATCAGCAGCAGTGGTGGCTCAATGACAAGGGACAGGCCTGTCATCTTAACAGCAGTCTGGCATAGCAGGAAGTAATGGAGAAAGCCAGGCTTAGTGTTGGCCCAAGCTTACTAGTAGCTTGGGGATTTCCCCTACTCATCAAGAACATGCTCCTTTGTCTGTCACTTAAGTACTTCCATATCTGTCTCTTCCACTGCGTTTCTAGTATATCTTCTCTCTGTGTCGAGAGCAGCTATATTACATCTTCTTCTTCTTTTTTTTTTTTTTTTACCACCTCTGGGTATCACTTTTTAAAAGTATCTTCCCATAAGTTCTGCCCTTTTTTTGTTATTCCACAGATGCCGGTACTGTCTACTCGACAGGTTCATCCTTTACTGTCATATCTCCCGATAAAGCATCTGTGGGTCTGTTAGGCACTTCAGAGTGACACTGTGACCCTACGAGTGTTCGAAGTCACCACCATCTTTCAAGCATTCACATTTTAATGAATATATTACATTTTTATTATAAACAATCAGAAAATGCTTTTATAAATATTGATGTATTTGAACACAGTTATATAATTTGGTAAGCAATAAAAGTTGTTGGTTGAAATAATTGATCACCAATTAAGAGAACGTTTTATCTTAAAAGGATATTTATGCCTCATCGTTGTACTCTTTTCTTGTATTCTCTTTTACCTGGACCTTTTGATAAATTTTGTATAGTTTATTTCAAGTCCTATAATTTGTTTTGTTCATTCTTTCCTCAAAGACCTTATAGAAGACTGTTATTATTTTCATTTAAAAAAGCCTTCTACTCAACAATAAGTTTTCCTCAAAATCACCACAAAAGACTCTATGGAGACACTGTCATATGACTTTTGAGGTAGACATCCTTTATTGGCCTCATTTTAGACTTCTGAACAGAGAAATGAGTGGTGCTTGAGTTAACTTTTTGAGATCCAGTATTATTATTGTTACATATTTCCATCCTTTAAAACCTGAAGCAGAGGAGGTCATGAGTTTGAATGTCTTTGGGGTACCTTAAGAATAGTTTGATGGAGCACAGGAAGAGGTAGAAATGATATAAATACAGTATACAAAAATAAAATTTTAATAACATAATTTGATCATATCAGAAAATACTTAGTATGTTGATAAATCCAAGTTCTCTGTACATTCTACTGTGACTTTGTACTTCTACATTCTTTGCTCCATTGATCCTTTGAAAGGAATTTCACAGATTTCCTCCAATTTTTAGACAAACTTTAGAGTTCTCTTTTCTGTCTCAGGACTATAAAACTTTGGGCTGTAGAATTCACATTGCAAAAACTCTTACTATGTATTAACTGCAATATATCTTAGGCCTGCCTTTTGGAAATACTATTAATGTTGGAATATTAGTGAGTGTGTAAGATAATTTTACCTTATATGTAAGTGTTCTAGACAGAAAAGGTGCCTTGGTCTATAATTTGCATGCAGTGGAACAGAAGGACTTTTATTCTAGTCCTTTGATTCTGCATATGAATATGTAATAAATCAGCATTGTATTGTCTACAGTCACTGCATGTGGTAGACAGTCTATAAAGATTGATGCCCTTTGAGCTTCATTATAGACTCTGTCTCAAAATATTCATTGATTATTGGCTGAGGAAGATATGTAAAATATTCTCTCAACCCTGCATGCCTGTGTACACACCTCATCTCCATACAACACAAGCAAATACATTCATGTCTATCTGTACCACATGATACATAACAAGTCATTCCTAGGTTTGGGAGACAAGGACCTCTTATCTGTGCTTCAATGGCCTGACATTTTCTATAGAGTCATTGAAGTCATTTTCAATGGCTTGCTTCATTCCAGCAGAGATTTACCTTTGGTAGGATTAAAGGCATGAGACACTACAGTCTGCATAAAGTTCTCATTTTTAGCACTAAATTTAATTTCAACCATGTATACTTTAACCACTAAACAATTAGAGAATATTTTGTTTATAATTACTTTAAGTACAGAAAATGTATATTAAATTTTATATCTCGACACTTGGTGTCTAGTTGGTGGGTTAGTATTGGCTATTTCGATGGCCCCAATGAATTCAGGATGAATTTTACTATAGGATCAAAAGCAAAGTATGGAGGCTTTACAAGGGAATATTTCCAATATCTAATAGTTTTGGTGACCTTGTGAATCTTCACAATCATAAGATTCTTATAAATGAATCTGAACATTTAAAGTGCTTTTAGTTATTATCAGTAGTTTTTAAAATGTATTGGTGTTTATTTCTTTAGATTATTTGTTATGATTGATTCTGCTAATTTTTATCTATAAATAGATTTCATAGTGAAAGCATTCAAAAATAATGACTAATATTATACCAAGTTCCTGTCAGCAAACAATCTCCCTGCTATAAACATGCAGATAGATAGAAAATGTTACTTAATCATTGTTATGTCAGTAGCGAAAAGTAGTTTTCAAAGCATAGAACCTCAAGCTAATGTCTGATTTATGAATGAGATTAGCATATGGAATTAAACTGGTTTGCAATTCCAATAACAATCATGTTTACATAAATGATCAGTATTTACAAGGATCAGTGCAAGTAATACTAATTTATTTGACATTTAATTTAAGGCAATATACTGCTCATGAAAAGAAAGGACGTAAAGAGGCATTTGAAAAATTAGGCTCTTAGCACATAAACCAGTGTTTCCTAAAAAGTTAAGAAAATTAAGTTATATATTTTAAAACATGTAATTTGTTAATAATCAGATATGATAGTCATTAACTAATATTGATTCTTAAGGTTTTGTTTGAAATTTTATTATGTTTTTATATGATCTATAAGGGAGCATTTTATTTTATTTATTTTATTTTTTAATTTATTCTTTAAACATTTTTACAGTCTAGACTTTATCCCCCTCCTGGTCCACCCTATGACTGTTCCACATCTCACACCTCCTCACCCCGTCTCCAGTAGGATGCCCCCACTTGTACCCCCATGCCTCTCCCTGGGGCACCAAGTCTCTCAAGGGTTAGGTGAATCTTCTCTGAATGAGTCTAGACCTAGCAGTCCTCTGCTGTATATGTGTTGGGGGCCTCATATCAGCAGATGATAGCATTCACAAATCCTTTCAAGTGAGTTATTTGGACCTTAATGTATGAATTGAACTGCTTTCTTTGCATCATTCCTGAGGAGTTAATGTTTACTTTAATTCTGAAATATTTACATGCATACTACTTCTGTATTTGTACTTTAGAATTTAAACAGATTGAATTTAATCCATTGTTGGTCTTTTGACGTATGTCTTGTGCTTTTTTTTTACAGGCTCTTACATTGCTGCTCACTGTTGTGTGAAACTCATCTCTGAAACCATGCTTCCTCTTCACATCATGAGAAGCAATGGTGCAGATGCAAACCACAACACTCAGCTGATGGTATTGTAAAATATCTGCTTTCCAACATTCAATTTTGAGATATGAGTGCTGGTGTAAAAAAATTGATAGAAAATGTGTATTATTTTTAATAATTCAAGCTTTGCTGAAATTATGTTTAGGTCTAAATATGATTCTAGTGGTTAATATTTTTCCACACACAGGAATTATTTTCTTTGCAAAAGTTATAAATGGTTTTCTTTGCTTTAAGCATTGATTATTGAAAAAATTAAAATTCCAAGTATTTACTTTCCAAAATAAATTGCCTCAGGAAGCCTTCTATAACAATGTCCAATAGAGGTGTCATCAGTTGTCGTCATTGAATACTTTTACAATTACAAATATACTGAGGTATTTAAGACCAGCTAATGTGCTATTTCCCCTTCAGATAATATCTAGTTGAATGTTTTTCCTCTAATCATGAAGATAGCTAAGGATTCTCAAAGACTTTTGTTTTGTAGTTTAAGATGATTATGTAGATTTTATCATTCTGTGTTTTAATGTAGTTTGTTAATTGAAATATGCATATTTTAAACCTGTATATTTAGATAAAATTTCATCATCATCGTAAAAAATCTCACTATGTAGTAAGTGTTTGGGCTGCATTAGTTAACTAATTAATGTATTTTCAGATAATATTTTCAAATAATATTTGATCACATTCTTTCTCATTATCAAACTTCTCTCAGATACTCCCTACCTCCTTTCCAACACAACTTTATGCATCCCTCTTCACATACAAGGTCCCTCTTTCCTATGTCTGTCTGTGTCTCCCCCAAAACAATAATTAAAAATGAAGAAAAGAAAGAAAGGAAAAAGAAAGGAAATAAGAAAGGAAGAAAAAATAAAGAATAAACCATTTCAACATCAAAAAATGAAGCAGTAATATAAAAAAAAAGAAGCAAAAACCCACAGGAGAAAAATGAAACTAGAAGAGATCAATTTTGTTGTCCCTGTACATGAGAGCTGCTCAGAAGCGTGATTGATATAACAGTATAACTGCTGACATTTAAAAACAAAACAAATCAGAAAAACCAACAAACAAACCTGATTTGTTTTCTTCCTCACAGATATCAATTGCAAATACCTTCTTGGGTAAGGGTCCTTTGTTTTGTGTACTTTCCCTTCCCATGCTGGTATTTTTGTCTGATTTGAGATTGTTCAGACCATGCACGGGCTGCCACAGTCTCAGTGACTTCCTATGTCTGACAGTTAATTATTTCTGTCTTTGAGTTCTCTGTTTTTATCTTTTTATTTCTCTCTCTCTCTCTCTCTCTCCCTCCCTCCCTCCCTCCCTCCCTCCCTCCCTCCCTCCCTCCCTCCCTCTCTCTCTCTCTCTCTCTCTCTCTCTCTCTCTCTCTCTCTCTCTCAGAATTCTTTTCTGCACAGATCTGTGAGACTTGGTGAGCACGGTGAATGTATATCATCAGGACTCATTTCATTTCTATATTCTTTTACCAGAAATAGAAAAAAATAGTTTTTGGCCTAGGCCTATGACATATTTAGACTCAGGTTCTTGGCATTCTGAGATATGTTTTCTATATCATAAAGTTGTTCTTAAAACAAAGCAAAGCAATTGATTACTCCAATAATGTTTATGTCAGAATAGCAACAAGGTATCATTAATACTTCTCAATAGTATCTGTTACAAGGTATGTGTGAATGTGATATCGATGATTTCTTTTCTCCTCTAGTAGCATATAGCATACGTTCAGCCTTATAAAATGCAGTCAATAACCTTGAAGCTACTAATTGAGCACTAGATATATTTCACATTTTCAATAACATAAACAAGTAGTATCTTCAGTAATTAGGCTTTAAAATCGTGATGTAAAGATTTAATTATTATTTTGGAAATGGTACATGATATTTGTATAGTAGATTATAAGGCTCCTATGTCCAGTCAGTCAAAAACTCATTAGTGTGACCAGTGATTTCATTTCATATATTAAGATATATACTTGTGGGAGTAATATCTATCCAAATATGGGGTGATTTCACTCCAATTCCATACAAATATGTGCATATATGTGGATAAACTTCTATGATTTATTTGTGTTTCCTACATGAGTATTGTGTTTGCAATATTTCTACCATTCCATCCCCTACCACTGTCCATTCAGTGTCTTCTACATTATCAAAATGATTATTATATTCTATAAATTACAATTGCTTATTTCATAAAAAAATTATTTGCATAACTACTCCTTGATCTATATATTGTATTCTGAACACCATACATATGATCATGTGATATGTCCCTGGAGAAAATAATCTCCGTCTAAGCATCCAGGATTTGTGGCCTTTCAGCTAAGTGGGTGATATGAAACGTTTTCATGTTTGTGGGAATTATGACTTGTAGTGCCATTCAGTTTATCTTTTGTAGGCATGCGTGTTTTTGAGATTTAATATGTGTAGCTTTCTTAATCTACATAGAAGACACTTTCCTCACAGCAGGCATCCTTTCCTCTGGATCTTATAATCTGTTCTCCTCATTTAGGCAGTGTTTTCACAGTCTTGTAATAATTGTGTTATCATTGTTTGGGTCAGACACATCACTGTCAGTGGTTCTTTGAAGTTTATACAGCTGAGGAATTCTGTAATGGTCATTGTGTGATGCAAAATGAAGGTTTCCCTGAAGGTGATAGCTAATAGTGTTTACAGGTATAAGGACAGATATTTAAATCACACTTAGAAATCATACTGTTTCAGTAAAATTAGCAGCTGAAAGATGTGTTAAGTATCCCTGATACTACCAGCCATGTGTAGTAGGACATGTTTATTGTACTAGGCATAAAATTTCTTATTTAATATAACAAAGGGTTGCATTGCTGAACAAAGATATACCTAAAATTTCAGATGTGTCTTTGAGCACCAAGACACTAGTAACCTTCTATGGGTAAGATTTAGCAAATTATAACACTTCAAAAAGGTGATAAGGTCAGGCAGTTTACTTTGAAATATTGTAGCAATTTTAGCTGCAGTGTATACATTAACACAGCATGGTTGTGAAGAGTAAATAAAGAGCAAGCAGTCTGAATGACATAGGGACTGTTTTTAAGGGCTTCATAGTATAATAAATTCTTAAATGAAATTTACTGTAAAGTACAATAAGTAAAGTCTGAAATGAAAAATATGGGGGAGTCCTATATACTGTTCATGATGTGTGGGGAATCAAAGTGGAACTTTACAGACACTTGCCCAGATCCTAAGATCTCAGTTCAGGGTTCACAAATCAAAAGGTGAAACTGGAAGAATACAGGACATAGTCAGAATTAGAGAAGAATAATAGATGTTTACCTAAAAGGGAACATTATTGTGGTCCTTGAGCTATATTCATGAATTCTTTTTTTAAAAAATTTTTGCTTTTAAGGTAATAATATGCACAGCTAGTTAGATGGTGCAGTCAGAGACATATGTGAGAAAATAGGAGCTTCTAGGGTTTGTTTCTAGAATACACATATTGAAAAGCGGTCATACAGGTATTAGCATACACTCCCAGGGTATTGAGAAGGAGTGGTGACAGGAACATCTTAGTGTTTTACTGGTTAGTTAGGTGAAACTATTTGGCAAATTCCATTTTTTGGAAAAACACTCTCTCAAATCAGCAAATGCTAATGCACTGGATAATTAGTTGATTGATATTTAAGCATAATATTCGTGAGTAGCCATCATCTGTGATTGTATGCATAATTCTTAGACTATATCCTGTCAGTCTAAATTGCACTATGGCTAGAGGCAGTACATATGAAGCCCAACCCCCATCAGACTGGCTATTTGCATTTACTGAGCTGATGGAAGATAGTCAGATTTCCTCAGGGATGCTTGCCTTGAGAGGAAATCCAGGCAGAAGATGATCTCATATCCATGCACACACAGATGTCTTAAATTAATTCAATTGTTATTAAAGGAAGAAAGTACTTTTTCAAATACATTATTTCATATATTAATACTGAGTAAAAATGTTAAAAATATCGATTACCCCTGAGAAGTGATTGCCACTTGCCTGCAGACACATGTGCAACCACACATAAAAAACACTTAACACTGAATTGTTGAGAATATCCATTTATTTTATAATTTTTCTAAAATAAATACCTATTACATTATTTATTTATCATGATGACATTGTGAAAATACCCTAATTGGATACGTTTTAAGTAGGACTTAAAGGCAAGGTTTCCTTTTCAAATCAAAGCAGCTTTTGGTAGGACATTCTAATAGACAAAAATACATCATGTACTGTTATAATTCAAGCATATGATAATAGCAATTGGGGAAACTGACACAAGCAGATCACAAAGAGTCAGCAGAAAGCTGCACATAGCATCCTAGACTCACAATGCAGACAGAAATGGAGGTTTTCATCTAGATAGCCAGCATCCATTCCCAGGCATCCAGATACATAAGTACAACTGGCAGGTTTTGTAGATTGTTAATTAGAGCCAGTATTCAGGGTTAAATTTTATTTTTTTCCTGCTTTTCTCTTTCATTTTCTCTGCTTCTGCTGCTACACAAAGGCAGGGGGTGGGGGTGGAGAGATAAATGAATCAGCAGCTCTTGTGGAGATCTCCAAGGTTACCTCAGGCTTGCAGGCTTTTGCCTTTCATGCCTAGGTTTGAGATCTCTCTCCTGATTGGCTCTCAGTCCATTCTCTATTTGAATGTACACACTCCTCCAATCAGAGGCAACCAGAGGTAATAAAAATCTCTGCAGCCAGGGTTTTTATCAGTCAGGCTCCTGGCTAGATTCCAGGTACCAACTGGTACCTGATCTAGCCAAAGCCTGCTCATAAGCTGCAAAAGGATAGGAGGCCTGCTCCTCAACCATGCAGGAGACAGAGCCATTGAACAGCATAGGCAGAGATTTTTCTGGGATTCCCCACATTCCTGCTTTAGTCCCAGGCTCCTACTTTCTGTGTAGGAAATGTGAATCTGCTTCTGAAGCCACTGCTTTTCCTTTAATATCTGCCATCTTTGTCTCAGTCCTGTAGTCCTGCATCAAAGGCAAGGAATGTGATGCAGTTTGAAATCCATTTCTGAGAGAGACCATTTACATGCTGTTCTTTCCATCTTCTTGGGGACATGCTGCCTTTCAGGGTTTCAGAGGTTCAACTTTTTTTTCTTCTTTTGTTTATTTGTTCTTCTCACCTCCCAGCCACAGCCTTTGCTCTGTACCCCTCAACCCCATTCTGCACTGCTGGTCCATTTCCTTCAGAAAAGAGCAGGCCTCCTAATGATATCAATTGCACTTGGCATATCAAGATTGCAGTAAGATCTGAGTTTTGCAGTAAGGTTTAACTGTCATTTTGCTTTTGCAAACAAATGTTCTTATATTTTCTCTTCCCTGCCTGCCTGTACTATTCTATGAACTCCAGCAAGGTACATGAGTATTGGAAAGTCAGTCATCTCTCAGTGCTTTCAGACTACTGTTTTGTATTCTCACTGAAATAAATTTACTCACCAAATTTCCTTGTCACTATTTGACAATGAATATCCGTTGACTGGCCAGTATCTCATTAGCCTTATGTTTTCAAAAATCACTTCTGTGTAGTACATCCTGTGCGTTTATAAAATTAAATTGTTTTTTTTTTCTGTGTTACTCTTTGCAATCACAGAGCCGTTTTCAGTTGCATATATTATTTATTGTTTGAAGGACTCCTGTGTCCTATGTAATTTTATAATCTCCAAGTCTCCCTTCAGGTGGTACCTATGAGTGAGAAATTCTTTAGTGTGAGAACATATGGTGAATTGTGATGCAAGAGAGAAAACTGAAAAAAGCACAAGTAACTCAATTAACCATCAATTCTCACACTAAAGCATTTTCTACTCATGGGAGCTTTACACTGTAGAGCAGCCCAGGGAGGTTGTCGTCTGTGTAGTTTTTCTGAGGAAGTTGGGAGAGGTAGAGAGGAGAAATTGTTGACACTGTTCTAAAACTAAAGTCTCCCTATCAATAAAATAATGTTAATATCAGTCTGATTATGATACTAATAGTTTTTTTTTTTTAGAAAAACAATCTCTTAGTTAATTATAGACCAGCTTCATAGGCCACAGGAGGGGGAAAACGACTACATACAGCCTTTCAAGAAAGATAAAGAGCTGAGGAGGACCAGGATGAGTCTTGGAGGTCACATTTCCCAGGGATGTGGCCCTGAAACTGAAGCCAGTCAATCCAGTGAAACTCCATTCACAGCATAATAAATGAAGAGGTCTGTGGTAACTTGGCCTTGGGGGATAGGATCCACACCTCTGTGAAGCTACTGACATACTGCTGTGTGAAGATCAAACCAAACCTAAATTCCTGGAGCAGGAGGTTTCATCCCAGGAAGGGTCGGCTCATTGTAGATCTTCAGACAGGAGGAATGCCTATTGGGGGACCCATGGGAGGTCTCTTGCTCAGAGGTGGGCTCATCATACCTGGAGGAAGCACCCCTCGGCTAGGTGGAGGAAGACACCCATGACCAGGTAAATACTGAGTTGAGGCTCCTGCAATACTGGCTATGGCTGCAGCTGTAGCAGCTGCAACAGTGACTCTTCCTTGTGGGATCATCGCCTTCTGCGGAGACCCTCCAACACATTTAGACTATCCCAGCAAGTCCTACAGAAGGCAGGGACATGTGAACACCAGCTGGGATTCCTCTGCCAGCAGCCTGGCTGCCTAGCAGCTACAGAAAGTGACACTGGGGCACTGCCAATATTTTTAGAAGGAGGTCTTTCTACTGTCATGGAGACCAGGTTCTCCCCATGAAGCAATAGCAAAATGAGGACTCTCTTCTCTTTCTGCTTATTTGGAGCTTTTTAGCATGATCTTCCTGAACTCATCATAATTACAAAGTCCGATGAGATCCAGCCATCTTGCAGGATGCAACTCATCCTCTAGTTAATGTGCTGCATTGTCTTGCTGCTCTTGCCCACAGTCATGACGGTGGCTCAGATGGCTCAGATTCTCTCCAGATTCACTTCCATAATGGCCTGGTCGATTGACAGCCAACAGCTAGATTCCTGCTGCTAATGGAAATGCTGGCTGTCATAGTTCTAAACACAGGGTAACTAAAATATGATTTTGTTAATTGAGAATACTTTCATAAATCATGTTTCATTATACTGTCCCATGTAATACCTGAGCCTTCATAATTTTAAAGGAGCAATAAATAGTGATATAAAACATTTTATTCCACATCTACTTGTGTTTCTTTGTTAGTACTTACAGTACATTAGCCAAATATCAGACTTAATGTGAATATCCTTATTTAATCACAGATGTGTTTGCTTAAAAATATCAACTTTCTTTTTTATTTATTGGATATTTTATATATTTACATTTCAAATGTTATCCCCTTTACTGGTTTCCCTTCCGGACCCCTCTATTTCATCCCCTCTTCCCCTGCTTCTGTGAGGGTGCTCATCTTTTTACAGTGACCATACCTAATATGATAATATGAAGCATGGTTATTATACCTTAGAAAAGCAGTTACCTGCAGTGCTGGGTGATGGAACATGAGAGGAAGCCTGGTAAGGTCGTGCTAAAGGCTTGAAGCCCTGGAGACCCTGAAGGGACAGTAGGATCTTCTCCTGCTCCCGGCACCAGGCTCCTGTCATGTAGCCACAGCCCCATATAGATTTATGGCCATCAATCAGATAAGGGCAATGCACCAAGCCCTTCCACATATAGATGAGGCAACCTTAAAGTCTCAGACGAAGACAATAGGAAAAGAGACCTGACCTCAGTCATGTAGGCTCAAAAGTACCTAGAGATCCAGAGAGTATTGCCAATAAGTTTCTCTTCAAAGACATTCCTCCTTGCAAAAGATACTTAATTTCAGGCCCACTCAGAGAAATGGGGTATGATTTTACACATCTATTTTCTTCCATGACAATAAATTATTTAGAACCATGATCTGGCTCTTTTCATTGAGATCCATCCAGGCCCCAGGCCTCTGTCATATAGCTGCAAACCTTCCTAGAAAGATTTGTGGCCATCATTCATGTTGGAACAATGCCCCAAGCCCTTCCACATATATATGTGGCATCTCTAACATCTCAGACCAAGCCAATAGGAAGCACCTACTGTCAGACCCCCAACCCACCCCAAAACTGTATCTAAGGTTCTATCCAGGAGGGATAAAGGTATGTAAGAACTAGTCTGTTGTCTGAGAGTATTTGTCATAAGAGCTATAATACTTCCAGAGAACTGTTCTTCTGAAACTTTAGGCATCAGAAGCTTCCTGCACTACTCTCGCTGGCTAGTCAGCCTGACTTGCTCAGCGTAGCCAGTGCAGGTGGGTGTCCTGGAGCAACAGCAGCAGCAACAATGGCAGTAGCAGAGCAATAGCAGCAGAGGCAGCAGCAGAGGCAGCAGCAGAGGCAGCAGCAGAGGTAGTAGAGGCAATTTTCCTTCCCTGATCTTGCCCTTTCCCCTCCAGAGATCTCCTCGGATAGAATCTGGTATTCAGGTCCGAGAAATCATGTGGAATTTCTAGAGAAATACTGCATCATCACGTCATAAGACTTACACAGAAGATGACCGTGTATGGAATGTTGGATAAGGAGATAGAAAAATCAATTCACACAGTTGAATATGAATTGACAAAATATAATTTTATTGTATTTTTAAACAATATCTACAGTAGATTTGATGTCCCAGCATAGCAGATGCTGGAGCAGTGGGAAGGGAGTGGGTGGGTGTGGAAGCACCCTCATAGAGACAAAAAGGAGGGGAGAGAGGGCAAATGTGGGATGGGAGGTTTGTGGAGGGATGACCTAGAAGGGGGATATCATTTAAAATGTAAACAAATGAAATGATTACTAAAAATTAAAAAACAATAATTAGTACATGTGAATAATTATATAAGAACTTAAGTGTTAAAAATTATGATATCATATTTCATAGCATTTCTTTCTCATTTATATTAAAATGCAGTTGATGAATAACCTTTTTGGAATTCCTAGCTTCTGCATAGAAAGCAAACATACAATCAATCAATCAAGCAAACAAACAATTAAACCATATGTGATGGTGTTCCCAGACAAGCTGCTGATCTCTGGGTTCAGTGCCAGTCACAAAACTATGGTGGGGCCGGATTCAAGAAGAGGCCTCATGATGATTTTTGTCCTCCACAAGCCTGTAATCATATGTGCAGCATCTTTACACGCAAAAATACTCGTTTAAAAATTCATATGGTTAGAACTTCATATGATAATATTGAATAGTTATTTTCATTATCATATAAACTGAAAAATTAATACATAAGTTATATTGTGACAAAATATTAATATAAAAAACACTTTATGGTTTGTATATATGATGATGAGTCTACACATTTATGGTGGTTAATTAGTTTAAAACTCATGAAAAATAAAGTAATTGGTATAAGCCTACTCCTTAGTTCGGGTTTTGAATGTTAATAGAATTATAGAATAAGAGAAATTGAAAGTCCTTGATTCTGTTCTGTATGCCTTGACTCTACATATGTTAACATACTTCCATCTTATGTGAATCTTCTATGCCAGTGACTGGGAAGAGAAGTCACCCTTTTGTATAGATAAAAGGGTTTTTCCTGACATAAATTGCTTCTGTTAATTGTAAAGTCGCTTTTTCTTTAAAAGTGTTCAGAGAAACCATGTGATACTGAACTTTCTAATATTTGGTGGACTGTGGCAGTTCACTGTGACAATGTCTTTTGTTATAACTTGTGTACCAGAATTCCATCATATAGTGCACTACCAAATACAATATAGTGGAGTTGCCATCTCAAATGGTAACTACACAGAGAGACAAAGGATTAGATTAAGGGAAAGAAAGAAAAACTGTTTCTATGGCCCTGTATGATAAAACCTAATGCTAAATCAACACAGGAGAGTACATATCTCTCAACAAAATTTCCAGTTACAAATATAAACCATTCCATTATATTTTACTGTACACTAAATACCATGGTACCCACACACCAAGAACCCTTACTTTAATGTCCGTATCTATGGTACATCTCCACCATATGCATATTTTCATTAAGCAAACTATGTCCTGTTGTCTAGAGAATGTCAAAAAAGTAATGGTCCTGTGGCCTCCATTCTTCTCTTTGAGATCATGCCAGCACACAGAGCCTTTTTATTTGTACAGGTTGAGTTTCAAAATCTTTTGCACTCTCTATTTCTCATAATTGACCCATGGACAAAACTGACTTTACATTTATAGTAACTCATTCAGGTTAACCTACTATTTTGTTTCAATTGAAAAAAAATATACTTTATGTCAACGCTTTTTATTTTAATTGTAATTTACAAGCATTGCCTAATCATTCATAAAACCTATGGTTCTCATACTAAAGTAATGCTCAGGTTAGTTTTTGTCAATTAGATGTAACATAGACATACTTTGAAAAACTAGGTATCAATTGAGATTTATTGTACATCAGATTGCCTTATGTCCATATCTTTAGGGAACTTTCTTCATTGATGGCTTACATGGTAGGACTAACTTAACTTTGAGAAATTGATACCCTGGAAAATTCATTGTGAATTGTATTTTAAAAAGTAATTTCCAGCTGTTATCAAGATACATTATTTTCCCTGACCTATGATCCAGTGTCTGCTTCCAGGTTCCTTTCATGAGATTCGGCCATAATTTCCCTTTAGGTAGGACTATCAACTGTAAAGGAAAATTAAGCCCTTTAATCCCAAGTTACATTTTGGTATCAAAATATTTCTTTACCTAATTTGTTTAGTGTTTTGTTATGAATCAAAAATGGTTTTTTTGAAATATTGTCTGTTACTCTATTCAAATATTGACATTTGTTTCATTATTTTTTTTATATACCTAGTTAAAAATGTTGACTTATTTTCTTTTAATCTTGAAAGAATGCTTGTGACTCACTCATATGCTTATCACTTCCTTATTTAATTTTGGTACTCTTACATTGTCTTTGATTCAAGAATAATTTTGTTATTTTATATTATTTTATTAAATTATTTCTTTAATTTTAATTATATTGGTGTTCTGGTTCATAAATATCTTTAAATACCTGCATGTCTTGTACTTTCCATGGCGAGGGGATGTTGTAGGATCCCATGCCCTGGAGTTATATGCATTTGTGTGTTGCTTTGTAGGTGTTCGGAGTCAAACCTGTATAATCTGTAAGGAAAGCCAGTGTTCTTAAACCTTGAGCCATCTGTTTAATTCCTTCCTGTATTTTTTTTTACATTTTTTCATTGACTTACATGTTTATTCACTTTACATCCAGATCAGTTTACATGCTCCTATCAGTGGCCTCCATAAATCCTCTCCTCCTACTCCTCCCCTTCACTTCTAAGAAGGGTGGGGGGGTGTTGTTTTCTGTATACCAAGCCATCTTAGCACCTCAAGATACTCCACATCCTTTTAGGCACATCCTCTTCCACTGAGGTCAAACATGGCAGCTCAGTTAGGGGAACAGGATCCACAGGCAGGCAACAGAATCAGGGTAAGCAGCTGCTCTACATGTTGGGATACCTGCATGAAGATCAATCTGCACATCTGCTATATATGCAATGCTGGGCTAGATACACAGGTGTCCTGTTTGAGACAGACATAAATAAAAAGAGTAGCAACCCCTGGCGATTTGGGAAGAAGGGCATGTCCTCAGAGAATCAGTAGTGACATGTTGCTGACCTAACTTCCTCCTTCACTAGAAGAAGATAGAAGGTATCTTCTAGCCTCAGGCTATGTTTGTATTTGTGTCCTGGATTTACAGACAGGAGCCTAGGATAACTGTCGTCTGAGAGGCTCCACCCAATACCTGACCAAAACAGATGTAGGGCCCCACAAGCAAACACTAGAATGAGATCAGGAAATCTTGTGAAATTGTGTTGGGGGAGAGGAGGTAATTGAGGAATGCTGACGGGGTAAGGACTTCACAGCAAGACCAACAGAGTCAACTAACCTTTGCTATAATTTTTAAGTCATGTATGTCTGTAATCATCTGAATTATGGTATCACTTGTTTGAAACCCTTTAATCTCTGTTCTTTTCATTTTTTTTTTTACTAAAGAGCTTGAAAGGGAAAGGTATTTTTCTATAAATGTAAATAACCTCTTTTCAATATGGAATTAGTGAACAAAAGAACAGCATTGTGCTGAATGGAGTTAAATCAAGAGGAATGTCAATGAAATCACCCTTTGTGGATCTCAATTTAGATTCTTGAATAGAGAAACAAGTGAGTTAAATATTTGAGAGCTGGTATTGTTATTAAATATTTTTTTTTTCTTAAAAATACCCTGAATCACATATCGTGAGTTTTAGTGAGAGTGGGAGAAAATGGTGTTGGAACTGGAAGAGACAGGGATAGAAATGACGTAAATACTGTATTCATACCAGAAACTCTAGCAAAATAAGTGACATATATCAGAAAAATTCAGGATTCTGCTAAAACAGAATAGTAATTTCATTGTATAGTAACTTGACATTCTAAAAAAAAAATTTTTTTTTTATCAATTGGTCTTTTGAAACGTATTTAACTAAGGTCCATCCCTTTGAGTCCTGAGAGTCTTTCACCTCCCATGTTTCTTGTAAATTCTAGAGGGTCCCCCCCTTCTCCTACCTCCCAAGGTTGTCTATTTCCATTCTTTTTGCTGGCCCTCAGGGCTTCATTTCTGTTCTCTGTCCACCGATCCCTCCACCCTTCCTGATCATGTTCTCCTCTTCCTCTCCCTGTCCCAGATCCCTCCTGCCTCCCTGTGGTTACTTTCTTCTTCTTCCCAAGTGGGATTGAGGCATCCTCACTTTGGTCCTTTGATCTGTTAGCCTTCTTGAGTTCTGTGGATTGTATCCCGGGAATTATGTACATTTTTGCTTAGTCGCCATTTATTAGTGAGTATATACCATGCATATCCTTTAGGTCTGAGTTTCCTCACTCAGGATATTTACTAGTTCCATTCGTTTGCCTACAAACTTATGATGTCTTCATTCTTAATGGCTGAGTAGTATTCCATTGTGTAAATGAACTACATTTTCTGCATCCATTCTTCTGTTTTGGGACATCTGGGTGATATCCAATTTCTGGCTATAAAAAATAAGACTGCTATGAACACAGTGGAACACATGCCTGTGTGGCATAGTAGAGCATCTTTTGGGTACATGCCCAAGATTGATATAGTTGTCCTACAGTGGGGAGAGGGAACTCCATCTCCAGTAGAAGGATAGGACATCAAGTGGAGCAATGGGGTTGCCATCCCATAGACAAAACTCTGATTCCAAATTGTTCCTGTCTGAAAGAACTTCAGGGACAAAAGTGGAGAAGAGCCTGATGAAAATGAGGTACAGTGACAGGCACAAATTTGTATCCCGCTCAGGGGGATGCCCCAAGGCCTGACACTGTTATTGAGGCTAAGGTGCACTTAAAAAACAGAGGCCTATCATGACTGCCCTCTGAAAGGTCCAACAAGCAGCAGAAAGAGTCCGATGAAGATATTTCCACCAAACCAATGGATAGAAAATAGTGATTCCAATTGTTGAATTAGCAAAAGCTGGAAGAATCTGAGGAGGAGGGCAACCCTATAGGAAGACCAGAAATCTCAACTAACCTGGACCTCTGGGATCTCTCAGACAATGAGCCACAAACCAGGTAGCATACACTAGCTGATATGAGGCTCCCAGCACATATACAGCAGAGGACTACCTGATCTTGACTCAGTCAGAGAAGATGCACCTAACCCTTGACATATTTGGGGCTCCAGAGAGTGGGGAGGTCTGGTGGGGTGGGGGTGGGGACTGGAAACATCCTATTGGAGATGGGACAGGGGAAGTATTGTGGAATGTGGAACAGTTGGAGGGTGGATTGACTGGGAGAATGATAAAGTCTGGACTGTTGGAAAGGTTAAAGAAAAAATAAACATATTTAACAAATAAACTTCTTTGCTTCTTTATATGCTTTTTGAGTCCTGTAGAACTATAGACTTTTTGTCATACTCCAATAATTATGACTTTGTTCTAATTTCAGTATTTATTGACTATGTATTTTGAAAATGGTCATTCAGTGGCACTGTCTGTCTGTTTGTGTAAACTTATAGATAAGTGTTCAAGACTGAGAGAGTGACTTCTCTAATCTGCATGCAGTGGAGCAGAAATACTTGGTTCAGATCCCTTGAATCTTTATCCAGCCATCTTCAAAAATTTTAACAACTCTCTGACTTACATACAGCAGAGGACTGCCTGGTCTGGCCTCAGTGATAGAAGCCCTGCCTAACACTGGAGAGAGACTTGAGGCTCCATGGAGTGGGGAGGCATGGCAGGTGTTGGGTGTGGGGCATCCTCTTGGTGACAGTGGGGAGAAGGAATGGGATGAGTAACTGTGGAAGAGAAGACCAGGAATGGGGTAACAACTGGACTGTATAGACTGGACTGTATAAAAATAAAGCTAAATAAAAAATAAACCAAAAACTAAAAACAAACAAACAAACAACAATAAAACAAAAATGGAGCAGAGACTGAAAGAAAGGTCACCCAGTGACAGGCCCAACTTGGGATCCATCACATGTGTGCACACCAAACCCTGACACTATTACTGAGGCCGTACTGTGCATGCAGGCATGAGTGTCTTCTGAGAGGTTCAACCAGCAACTGACTGAGACAAATGCAAATACTTAGAGCCAATAATCAAATTGAGGTCTGCAACAGTATGGAAGAGTCAGGGGAAGAGCTGAAGGAGCTGAAGGGGATTGCAACCCCTTAGGAAGAACAACAGTTTCAACTAACCCAGACCCCTTAGAGCTCCCAGAGATTAAGCCAAAAACCAAGGAACGTACATGGGCTGGTTTGTGGTCCCAGCCACATGTTTAGCAAAATATTACCTTGTATGGCCTTAGTGGGAGATGATGTACTTAATCCTGTGGAAACTTGATGCCCCAGGGTAAAGGAATGCTGGTGGGGTGGGGTGCAGGTGGGGGAGCACCCTCTAAGAGGTGGGGAAAGAGCTCAGGGAAAGGGGCTTGGAAGGGGGACAACTTTTGGAATGTAAAAAATAAAATAATTTAATAAAAAACATTCAATGTGACATTGTCCATTTGTAATCTGAAGTATGTAATAGAAGCTGTATATAGAATTTTGATATATGTTCAATGACATACTCTGTCCCAAAATAAATTGGAGAGCATATGCAAACGATAAAGCAGTTGACTTCTCATTCCTACATGTTTATGCACACATTTCAGATTCATGCACATATGAATACACACTGATATCCCAACATTGGATATGTAATAATTTTACCTTTGTTTGAGTAAAGGAAACCTTATGCATTTTAGAGTGGTCTGACATTTCCCATATACACCTAACCAATGGACAGAACCCAAGGACCCCTGGAATGGCTGGAAGAAGCTGAAGAGGGAGGCAACCCCATAGGAAGATCAGCAGTCTCAATGTAACCTGGACACTTTAAGATCTTTCAGATACTGAGCCACCAACCAGGCATCATAGAGTAGCTGATATGAGGCCCCTGGCACATATACAGCACTTGACTGCCTGGTCTGACCTCAGTGAGAGAAGATGCACCTAACTCTCAAGAGACTTGAGGCCCCAGGGAGTGGGGAGGTCTGGTGGGGTGGGAGGGGGATGGAGACTTTCTCTTGGATACTGGGGAGGAGGAATTCAATGTGGGACTGTTTGGGGGGGGGCAGATCGGGAGGGGAATAATGGCTGTAAAGAAAGATTAATGATAATAAAAGAAATTCACTTACTTAAAAACTTGGGTGAAAAATGTTTGTTATTGTGCCATCAGTTCTGAAAATTAGTTTTCACAGCATAGCATAGAATCTGAAATTAGTCTCTGAGACCTGAGTGGTAAAAGACTCTCAGGTCTCAAGGCAAGGGATCTTACACAAAATGCCCTACAGTGGGCAGAGGGAACTTGTAGAATCCACCTCCAGTAAAAAGACAGGGCATCAAGTGGAGGGATAGGGTTGCCATCCCACAGTCAAAAACTCTGATCCGGAATTGTTCCTGTGGGAATGAACTGCAGGGACAAAAATGGAGAAGAACCTGAGGAAAAGGAGGTCCAGTAATAGGTCCAAACTGAGATCCAGCTCAAAGGGAGTCCTGAAGGGCTGACACTATTGCTGATGCTATGGTGTGCTTACAGACAGCACCCTAGCATGGCTTTCCTCTGAGAGGCCCAACAAGCAGCTGACTGTGACAGAGACAGATACTTACACTCGACCAATGGATTGAAGTCAGGGACTCCTCTGGTTGAATTAGGGAAAAGCTGGAAGATGCTGAGGAGGGCAACTCTAGAGGAAGACTAGCAGTCTCAACTAACCTGGATACCCACCTTCCTGGATCTCTCAGACACTGGGCCACCAACAAGACAGCATACAGCAGTTGATATGAGACCCCAGGCACATATACAGCAGAGGACTGCCTGGTCTGCACTCAGTCAGATAAGATGCACCTAACCCTCAAGAGACTTGAAGCCCAAGGGGGTGGGGAGGTCTGCTGGAGTTCGGTGGGGTGGGGACATCCTCTTGGATATGTGGGGTGAGGGGGAAGATGTGGGATGTGGAAAGTCAAAGGAGGGTGGACCAGGAAAGGGATAAAGTCTTTATTGTAAAAAAAAAAAAAAAGATTAAAGAATAAATTTTTTTAAAAAAGAAAAAAAAGGAGTCTCTGGTCTCTAAATGAAATAATACATGTAATTAACTGATTCGCCATCTTAATAACTGAGGGATTTACAAGTATGATCAATACATGAATAGAATTATAAAAAATAATTCAAGTTTTAACTAAAGCAATACAGTTCTACGAAGGAGCACACAAATCAGAAGGAACAACTTAAAAAATAGGCTCAGCATAAAACATCACTTTCTAAAAATATAAGAAAATTAAAATAAAAATATGTTTACATAATTTTAAAGGGGACAAATATGACTAATTTTTATGTTTTCTCAAATGTTAAGGACTTGTTTGTAATTTTATAGTTGTATTGCAGAAACTATTACAGATACTTATAATCTAGTATGTTTTGCATTGAAAATGGAATCACTTGTCTTTCAATGTGTCTTAATTTAGTTGTTTTGTAAATGAAGAATTGCATGTCATTCTTTACAAAATTACTAAGCAGTTATTGTTATATCCAAATTGTGAATATTAAATAATATCATGCTGTGTTTATAGTAAATACAGGTTACATCTATTTCAGTATTGCTCTTTTAATGAGTAATGTATACTTCTGATACCGAATCTTACCAAGCTACTCACTGGGTTCTTAAAGTCATCACAGAAGCCGTAATTCCTCCCAGCATCATGTGAAGCTCATAAGAGACACAGACCACCACTTTCTGATGAGGGTATTGTAAAACTACCTGGTCTCTGATTTTCATTTTTTGATTTTGATTGTGTATAAAATTCAATTAGAAATTTGTATTTTCTCATGTAATATTGGTTTGCTGAGTTAGGATTAGATTTGATCATATTCACAATTCCTTGTTTTCTATACAAAAGACTATGACCCTTACAAAATTATTTTCTTTGCTTTAAGCATCACATAAGCATAATGTCTAATATTAATATTCTTTTATAATTTTCCCAAGTGTGCCACTATTTCCTTTCTCCAACTTCTATCAGATTCACATCAAGTGCAAACTAGTTTTATATACTCTTGATTAAGTGTGAGCACTCTCTCTGTCTCACTCCCCCATTCTCTATCCCTTTCTCCACTACCACAAATAGAGTAAAACAAAATAAATGAAAATCAAAATAACAATTGAAAAAAATAATACAAAAATATCAAAATAAAATGAACAGCAGCAAGAACAAACTCCTCTAAAATAATGAAATGAAAATGAAGTCTGCTTTATGTTTTCCAGCTATCTCTGTTGCCAGGCCCTGATCTGGAATATGTTTGATATAATTAGTGACACTCTATTTGAATAGATTGATTTTTTCCTTTCCTATCAACAGACATTAATTGCAATTACTTCTTAGCTAGGAGTTCCACTTTGTCTCCTTTCTTTCTCATAGCTGGAATTTTGTCTGGATTGAACATTTGCAGCTTTGTTTCTGCTGCAACATTCTCTGGGAGTTCCTGTCTATCAATCCTGTTGTATAGAAAGCATTGTTTCCTTGGAGTAATTCCACATCCCTGACACTTATCTTTCTGCTTTTTTCTTCCACATAGATCCAAGAGTCTTGAGAAGTTTAATGAAGACCCATTTGACAGCTAGTGCTGCAAAGTCACTCACTTTCTCCAAACAGGGCACTTGAGGATGTGTTAATTAATTTCCATCTTGTGCAAGAAGAGCAGCTCTGATGAGAATTGAGCACTGAGCTGATTTGCGAGTATAACAGTATGTTGGTAGGGGTGGTTTTATTTCATTGTTCCCATAGGAGAATAATGGTAGTAGGTTTTTTTTTTCCTATAAACAAACTCTATCTTATCTCAGATTTGTGGCCTCTTGGCAATGTTAGGTATGTATTAGGTATGACTTTCCTCTCATAAACTTAGTCCTAAAATCTAAAAAAACAAACAAAACAAAAACAAACCAACACCCCCATAGATGGCTTAGTTATTTCCATATTGACTCAGTATTGTGCAGAGTATCCTGAATGGAGTTCACTATTTTACAGTGCTCTGTTGTTGCTGATGATATTCAAAAATTCTTTCTTCTTTAGTAACATGCAGTTTCATATGTAAGAATATCCTCAGCAATAGGACATTATCATCTGATTGCTGGTTGTGGAGTTTAACCATAGCCTTACAAATGATCTGTGAATTTCATGTGGAAGGCTGGAGTACTACTTTGACCAATGACTCCATAAGAATTACCCTATTCTTGTCCCTAGTGATATTACTTGGTGGCATAAGACTTATAGCTTTGGAAATGTCTATCTAAATATATGGTAAACCCATTTATAAGTATGTATGTATGTATGTATGTATGTATGTGTGTATATATATTTGTATGTATATATACATATATGGAAGTAATATATGTATACATATATTATATATAAGATATATATTATATATGTATATATGTATGAATGTATTGTAATACACATATATGTTATGTATATAAAGTAACTTATGTGTATATATACTATATGTTATTTATATATATTATATACATGTTACTTCATACACACACATGTACACACACACAAACACACACAAACACACACATATATATATGTATATATATATATGCTTCTAAGATTTTTTTTGAAAATTTGATACATGACTATTTTAATATTTCCATGATTCATCCTTTTATCTCTACTTCCACTTCTCTCTGCATACTTCATTCTCAATGCTAGTTCCTCTTCCTAGTGATTAATAGAATTTACATAAACATGCTTACATAACTACTTGCTGCTGCCGTGTATATTAGGTGTTGATCATATGCAAATATCTTTAGGCTGTATGTTTGGTATTGAACAACCTATCAGGGAGCATATCCCAAAAGAAGGTTAATTTTATCTTTGTTAGTATGCTTAATTGCCTGTATCTTTTCAGCTATAAATAGAGTTTATGTCTATGATATTTTCCCATCAGAATTGGCATGCAAACTTGTGATGAAGTGTGGATAATCTTCTTTAGTTATGCATGTTGTTAGATTTTATTGTGGTACTCCCTGATTCTGTATAGAAGACATTTTGTCACAGCAGACATCTCTCTTTCTCTGAATTGTTTAAATTTTCTACTGTTCATCTGCAGTGCTTTCTGAGTTAGCTTAATGGTTATTATTTTAGATTCATAAATTGATGTTGAACACATCACTGTCAGTTGGTTTTTGCATTTTGAATAGTTGTGCAGTCCTATAATGGTCACTGTCTGGTGCAGAATGAAGCTACATTCATGAGGGTGACAGCTATACATTTCTATAGTATAAAGAATATATATATATATATATGTGTGTGTGTGTGTGTGTGTGTGTGTGTGTGTGTATATGTGTGTGTGTGTGTGTGTTGCCCCACCGTGCCACAGGGCATGTGTTCCACTATGTTCATGACAGCCTTATTTGTGATAGCTAGAATCTGGAAACAACTCATATGTCCTGCAACAGATGAATGGATACAGAAAATATGGTTCATCTATACAATGGAATACTACTCAGCTATTAAGAACAATGACAACATTAGTTTTGCAGGCAAATGGATGGAACTGGAAAATATCTTGAGTGAGGTAACTCAGACTCAAAATGATATGCATGGTATGTACTCACTAATAATTGACTATTAGCCATAAAAGTACAGAATACCCAGGATAAAATCCACAGAATACAAGAAGGTTATCAAGCAAAAAGGCCCGAGTGAGGATGCCTCAATCCCACTTGGGAGGGAGAAGAAAGCAATCACAGCATGTGCAGGGGAGGGAGGGACCTGGGTGGAAAAGGGGACAGGGAAGGGAAGAAGGGAACATGATCAGGTATTGGGGTGGAGGACATGAGTGAAACCTTGAGGGCCAGCAGAAAGGATAGAAACAGGCAACCTTAGGAGGTAGGGGCTTGGACACCCTCCTGAATGTACCAGAGACCTGGGAGGTGGGAGGCTTTTAGGTTTCCAAAGTATGGACCTTAGAAGAAATGACCTACAGTGGGCAGAGGAACTTGTAGAGTTCACCTTCAGTGTCAAGATAGGAAGTCAAGTAGAGGGATAGGGTTCCAATCCCACAGACAAAAACTCTGACCCAGAATTTTTCCTATCTTAAAGAATTGCAGGAACAAATTGGAGAAGAGCCTGAGGGAAAGGAGGTCCAGTGACTTGTCCAAATTTGGATCCAACTCAAGGGGAGGCCCCAAGGCCTAACATTATTACTGATGGTATTGTTTGCTTACAAACAGGAGTCTAGCATGATTGCCCTACAAAAGCCCCAGAAGCAGCTGAAAGAGTCAGATGAAGATATTTCCACCAAACCAATGGACAGAAGATAGTGACCCCAGTGGTTGAATTAGCAAAATCTGGAAGAAGCTGAGCAAGCCAGCAACCCTATAGGAAGACCAGAAATCTCAACTAACCTGGCCCTCTGGGATCTCTCAGACAATGAGCCACAAACCAAGCAGCATACACCAGCTGATATGAGGCCTCCAACAAATATACAGCAGAAGACTGCCTGGTCTGGACTCAGTGTGAGAGAGTGCACCTAACCCTTGAGAGACTTGAGATCCCAGGGAGTAGGGAGGTCTGGTAGGGTGGGTGTTGGGGTGTTGGCGGAGAGAGGTATAAGATGACAACAGTCAAAGGGCAGACTGAGAGGGGGATAAATACTGGACTGTAAAAAAAATTAAAGAACAATAAAAAGAAGAAATGACGACACTATAGAAAATTAATAAAATCATGAAGTTTGTCCTAACATTTTGTAGTATTGTTATGTTTACATGTAAATTCCAAAGTAATAAAGAATAGAATAAATACAATCCTGAATGATATAAGAGACTCTCTCTACTGGAGCAATTCCAGTCAGTAAACATGTACTTACTCAGAGAGCCAGAGATAGTGGACATCGGAAAAAAAAATTGTTTGATGGTTATTTCAGTTATGAAATCTCCCACTTTACAGCAGGTTTTGATTTTCATTTCTAGGTTTGAGATCTTTTTCAGGGTTGGTCCCTAAGCTACTCTTTAATTGTATGTACATATTCTGGCAAGCAGACATAATCAGAGGTAATATCAATTTTTCTATAGAATTATTACCAGGTAGTCTTCTGAGTGGTTTCAGGCCCTAGCAATGAAAAGAGTATATGTTGTTCCTTACAGTTCCTTACAGTAGGAGGGATGTTCATAAAAACTGCTGGTGACTGAACCACGTGAAACCTAGCTGAAGCAGGGACTTGCTAGGATGCCCCATATTCCTCATGGATCACCTGTTCCTATTTGTTTTGCAGGAAATATGTTCCTCCAGCTGAAATCATTGCTCCTGCTTTAAGATCTACCATCCCTGTCACAGTCTTGGATCATGCATCATTTGCAAGGAAAATGATTTACTTCAGGAATCCGTGTGACAAAAATAGGGTTGTTCTTCTCCTTGCACTCCTTCAGGGTACACATTGTGAGGAATTTCTATGCCAGGGATAGTTCTCTCCTGGCTCCCTGAGATGCTCAGACATTTTGAGATGTATTATTTATAGAAAGTAATTCATTGTTTCTCAAAGCTGTCTGTGAGAAATCAAGTATAACAGATCAATTATTATTATCCTGTTGCTATAAGTGTCTCAGAGGTTCAACTTTCAAATCCCATTTATATAGTCAGGTTTAAATTATCACTGCATTTTGACAAATAATAATTCTAACAGTTTGCCTTCTCTCTCTTCCCATTCCTTTCTATGAGGTCAGGTGAGATATGAACCATTTGGAAAACCATATCATGGTGTCTAATTGATATTATATACTCTTATGAAAAGAAATTTACAAATCAGTTTTTCTTGTCACTTTTTATTATTGAATTCACACTGACTGACCAATTTCTCTCCATCAATATTGACTCTCCGCCAATCAGTTCTCTGTGATATGACATACATATTTAGCAATTATACTACTTTGAGTTGTTCCTCGCAATAAAACACAGTTTCCAACTGCACATATCACATAATTTCTGGCAAGCTTTAGTATCGTAGGTTAGTTTGATTCTTTCTAAGTTTCCCTTGGTTTAGAGCATCTGAGTGTAAGAATTTAAGGTCTTATCCACCGGCTAATTCAGATATGGTAGAGACAGTACAACAAAGTACAAACAGCAATCCAAGTATTGCTTTGCATAGAAATATCCAAGGAAAATATTTTAGGACTCTCAGAACAATGCATTGATAACACGGTCTGGTTCAGTTGCGGGTCTGATGATACAGGGATAGATGTAGAGATGAAAGTGAGAGAATGGAGAGAGTAAGGAAAGGGATTTAGAGGTGGATGATAATATCCTTTATTAGTGTCTACAGCATTTCTCAAAGGGTTCTATTTCATACTAGCTTTGGAAGAAGAAAATGTTAAGTGTCATAAAAACTTGGTACAAATATCTAACTGATAGGCCTAATAACATATCAAAGTGAACAGAATCTCTCAGTATTGAAGGTACCTTTACAAGCTCTCCTCATTTTCTCTAACCTCTTGCTATTCTTTTGTCTTCTCTCTCTTTCTGACATTTTCATTGTGAAACCACCATGAAAAACATTTAAAAATAGTGTCTCACAGTAATTATGCTATTAATTATTAATTGTTATATTAATTATTAATATTATTATATTATTAATTATAATTATTAATTATTCCATTCTGATGAAAATCCTCCTGGTACAATGATGCTGATGTGAAATAGTAATTGGCCACAGTGCTATTGTAACTGAAAAGTAGATTGCACAGCATAGACTTCCAAACCAGGATGTACTATGTGAATGAGGTCAGTACATGAAATTAAACTGATTTGCCATTGCAAAGCAAAGAGATTTACATAGATAGATAATAAATAACCAAAAATATTTATTGGAATCAATGCTTATTCTTCTAACACAATATCTCAAGAAATACAGTCCTAGTTTAAAAAAATACTGATATCTGAAGGAAAGATTTGAAAAACATGTTTTAGCATAATGTACTGTTGTCTAAAGCAGAATAAATTCAACTTAATAATTTTTGAACATGAACATTTTATTAATAGAGAAGATGTCATTATCTTTGTCATATAACAAGATTCAAGCGTTTATTTTTGACCTTTTTGTTTTTACATAAAGTATAGGGAGCATTTCATAATTTAATGTATTTTCCTATAGCTGTTGACATTTCCATTCAGGTGTCCATTTTGCTAGTTATCTTGGAGAACTTGCAATGCATCATTTACATAATGTCTAGCAGTTACTGTTTAGTATAATTCTGTAGTATATTTATGCATACTACTTTTGTGTGTATAGTTTGAAGTATATATAAGTTACATTTATCTCAATATTGTCCTTTTAATATGTGTCCATATACTTCTGATGCAGAGGTTTACTGTGCTGTTCACTGGGTTCTCAAACTCATCACTGAAACCATGCCTCCTCTCCGCTTCATGACAAGTTCACAGTACAGATGCAGGCTACCACATTCAGCTGATGGTATTGTAAAACTACTTTCTTTTCAACTTTCCCTATTGAGTTTTGATTGCTTGTGTATAAATTTCAATAGAAAAAATGTGTGTTTTCTCAATACTACAGACATGGTCCTATCCTCAACCAACATTGTCAAAGTATTTTATTTCCATTAAGCATCAGATAATTGAGAAGCAAGAATGTTTGGTACTTACTTTCCATAATGAATTTCCTGTGGAAGCCTTCTAGGACAATGTCAAGTAAAGGTGGCAACAATGGTTATCCTTAGGTTGATTTTAAAAGTGTAGCTATACTAAGGTCTTCACATGTGGTATTTCCATGTAACATTATGAAATTTCATTTTAAAACTAATATCTCAGTGCATTTTTTTTAAATCATGCTGGTGACTATGGATTCTCAATTTTTTTTTCTTGACATCAAGATGATTGTTTAGGTTTGCAATTCCCTGTTTTAATGTAGTCCTTTGCATGGACTCTTTATGCATGCTAAACTAATCCTATGTATTTAGATGACATTTGCTTCATCATAGCATAAGGACATTCTACTTTATATATTTGTATTTTACAGTAATTTTTCAAACAATATATTTTCTTACATTCTGACATCTTTTGCATCAACTCTAAGATTTTCCTTATACTAAGATTCATGCTTATATATCGGTGCCCTCTCTCTTTTCCTCTCTCTCTGCCTTTCTCTCTTCCTCTCTCTCTCTCTCTCTCTCTCTCTCTCTCTCTCTCTCTCTCTCTCATTTCTCTCAATTTTTCCATAAAACAATAATAAAAACAACAATAAAAATGAAAATCAAACAAGACAATGACTGACTACCACAACAAAAATTAAAGAAGCAAAATAATACCAAAAGTTACCACCACCAACAACAAAAACAACAAAATCATAGAAGAATGAAACAAACAAACAAACAAACAAACCCAAACCAACCAACCAACCAACCAAAAACAATTTAAAAAAAGGGACTACATTTGCGTTACTTGAATATCAGTCCTGCTCTGGAATGTGGTTAATATAACCAGTGGCATTCGATTGTCAAAACTAAACTAAACTAAACAACTAAACTAAACTAAACAACTAAACTAAACTAAACTAAACTAAACTAAGCTAAACTAAACTAAACTAAACTAAACTAAAACTTAGTTTTCCTAGTTATCCTCTATACTAAGCAGAGATCAATTGAAGTAAGTTTTAGGGTAAGGGTGATATATTTGATTTCATTCTATTTTTAGTGCTGAGATCCTTTTGTAATTTGAACCTGTTCAGATCTTTCATGTGCTGCCAAATCTCTCAGAGTTCCTATGTATGCCAGTAGAGTTGTATCTGGAAAACACTTTCCTTGAAGTTATCCACAAACTCTGGCTTTGATACATTCTTTTCAATTCATTTTCAACATAGATCTAGGATGCATCAGGTGAGGGTTTTCATGAAGGTATCTTCTTTAAGAGTTAGTATTACAATGTTGGTTGTTCTCTATGCATTGCCTATCTGAGCACCTCTTTGCTATTTCCTGTCTAGTGCAAGAAACATCTCTGACGATATGTGATTCTCAGATCTATATGTACAGAATTACGTCATGGGGCTCATTTTATTTTTTTTTCCATTTATCAGAATAAGTAAACTATAGTTTTGCCTAGGCCTGTGGCCTATCTAGTCTCAGATTATTGGACACTTTTACAATGTGAGGTATGGCTTCAAGCTCATGGAGTTGATCATAAATATAACAAAAAGTAGTAATATTTATGCCAGTATGGCAAAAGTATATCTTGATAACTCGTAAATATTATATTTTGCAGGGATGGTCATTAGTGATATTGAGGTTTTCTGTTTTCCTCTAGTAGCACATAGGTAAATTTTCAGCCTTATTAATGTAGTCAGTAGCAGTGAATCTTCTAATTGAACACCAGATGGATTTCTCCTCTTTGATGATGTAAATAAGTAACATCTTCAGCAGCTGGACGTTTCTTTCTTAAGGCAAATAGTCAACTATACTTTTGTTAATCTTCAGCAAGCACTTTTTGGCATCAGCAATAGTGTCTGTGATTGGTGTCTGCATATGGGATGAATACCCAGATGGAACAGTCTCTGGAGGGCCTTTCCATCAGTCTCTGCTCCAGTCTTTGTTCCTGTATTTCATTTAGACAGGAGCAATTTTGGTTTAAAATTTTTGAGAATGGTAGGAAGTCTCAGCCCTTAACCATGGGTCATGCCTATCCTCTCCATAAAAGGGATGTAAAGTTATGGAGTTTACTTTGAAGTTTGTAGTATTGTTACTTGCAGTGTTTACATTAACATACTGATGTGATTAGGAGTATAAAGAAAAACATTATGAGTAACATAAGGGACTCTCTTGATCTAAGACTTACTATTCTAAGGAATTGTTGAATGGACCTTATTGAAAATGAAAACTAATAATGATGAGAATTTGAATTGAATTCTGAGATGTAATATGTATCAGAGTACACTGTATTGCTCTGTATTGTATGTATTTGGATCACAGAAGAACTGCACGGATAATTACCCATTTTCTGAGATTTTAGTTGAATATTCAGAAAACAAAAGTTTAAATGGGAAAAATACAGAGGATAGAATCAGAGCTAGAGGGGAAGCAGAAAAGATGTTTGTCTAGAATGGACATCAATGTGGTCCTTTGGTTACATTTATTAAGTTTAATTTTTGATTTTTAATGTTATGAGACACATAGCAGGTTAATATCCAGTTAGACACTTGATTCCATATATATGTATATGTATATGTATATATAAATATGGAATTTAAATCTAAAGTACACATATTAAAAGCAGTTATACTGATATTAGCATGCATTATGAGGAAGACTGGTGACTGTAAAATCTCTGAGCTTTACTAGACAGATTTTCTTACATGTTTAGCAAATTCTACATCTGTGAGAATAACTATCTCAGTCAGCCAGTGGTAATATATTACTGCATCCAAACAGTACTGGCTGAATACGTAAGCACACTAGCACTCTTGAATTCCCAACAACTGAGATTCCATGTGCACTATTTAAATAATGTCCACCCAGCCAAAACCCTCAGTATGGCTACAGGCAGGATTCATATAGCACTGCACTCACTAGAGTGAGTTAGAAGTAGAGAATGAATTATTTAAGAAATGCTTTTGAGAATGAATTATTTAAGAAATGCTTTCCCTGAAAGCATGTTCCAGTAGATTGTCCAAATATCTAAGTACATACAGGTGACTTAATTGATATCAGTTTTTATTAAAAAAGAGAGAAATGAAGTAATGAGAGTGGTGATTGGAGAAGAATTACACTATAACTTTTCCCAAACACAAAATATTCATGTTACTATTAAAGACAATATTATTTATTTATTAATCATTCCATTTGTTTACAACTCAAATGATACCCTACTTCACAGTTACCCCTCCACAAATACCCTATTCCACATCTATCTTCTCCTCCCTCACCTTTGCCTCTATGAGAGTGCTCCCCTACTGACCCTCTCCTGCCCACTGCTCCAGCATCCCCCATACACTGGGGCATCCAACCTCCACAGGAACAAGGGCCTCCACTCCCATTGATGTCAGACAAGGTCATCTTCTACTACATATGTATCTGGAACCATAGATCCCTTCCATCCAATGTTGTTCTTCCTATGGGGTTCCAATCCCCTTCTGTTCCTACTGTCCTTCTGCCAGCTCCCCCACTGGGGTTCCTAAGCTCTGTCTGATTGTTGGCTCCAGGCACCTACTTCTGAATTGGTTGGTTGCTGGCCGAACTTCCCAAGGAACTGCCACACCAGGTTCCTGTTAGCAAGTGTGTCTTGGCAAGGGAAACAGTGTCCAGTTTGGTATCTGCAGAGATGATGGATCCCCAGATGTGGCAGTCCCAAGATGAACCATCCCTCAGTACCTGGTTCATTTTTTGTTCCTGTTCTTCCTTTGGACAGGAACAATTCTGGGATAAAAACTGAGATGGATGGGTGGTCCCATCCCTCAAATGGGGGACACACCTATCTACTGGAGGTGGTCTCTACTGGATCTATCTCCCCTTCTCTGTGCAACTTGGCTAAAATCATTCTTGTTGAGTCCTGAGAGCATCTCGTTTTTCTGCAGTCTTGGACCCTTCGGTGTCTATCTTCCTCATCCCTTACTGCTACATATTTTTATTCAATTTCCTGACCATCTGTATCTCTCTCCTGTTCCCCTTAATCTCTGATACTGCCCTGATATTGTGAATTACACCTGAGAAATATGAATTAAGCCTGTCTGCATGCAGACACCTGTATACCCACACATAAAAATTTACACACAAAAATTGTTGAGAATATGTATAAATGTATATGTCCTTTTAAAAGAAATACTTCTTTTAAAAAATTTATTTATTTTAAATTCCAGATTTTATTCCCCTCCTGGCCCACCCTCTGACTGTTTCACATCACATACCTCCTCCACTACCCAAGTCTCCACGAGGGTTTGCCTACCACCCATCCCCTTACCTCGACCCCATCAGACCTCTTAACTCCCTGGGGCCTCCAATCTCTTGAGGGCTAGGTGCATGTACTCTCACTAAACCCAGACCCTGAGGTCCTTTGCTGTATATGTGTTTGGAGCTTCATATCAGCTGGTGTATGGTGCCTGGTTGGGAGTCCAGGGTCTGAAAGATCTCAGGGGTCCAGGTTAATTGAGACTGCTGGTCCTACTACATACAGGATTGCCCTCCTTCTTAGCTTTTTCCAGCTTTCCCTTAATTCAACCCCAGGGGTCAGCAGCTTCTGTCCATTGGTTGGGTGCAAATATCTTCATCTGACTATTTCAGTTGCTTGTTTTGTCTTTCTGAGGGCAGTCATGAGAGGTCCCTTTTTGTGTTCGCTTCATAGCATCAGTAATTGTGTCAGGTCTTAGGGTCTCCCCTTGAGGTGGATACTGCTTTGGGCCTGTCACTGGACCACCTTTTCCTCAAGTTCCTCTCCATTTCAATCCCTACATTTTTTTTCAGATAGGAACCATTATGGGTCAGGAATGAAAACCCATTCCTCACTTGATACTCTGTCTTTCTGATGGAGGCAGACTCTACAAATTCCCTCTCCTCATTGTAGGGCATTTCATCTAAGGTTCCTCCCTTTGAGTCCTGAGAATTTTTCACCTCCCAGGTCTCTGGTACACTCTGGAAGGTCACCCAACCTTCTTTATCATTAGCACAGTGAGAGATACTCTTGCTCATTAGGAATATTTGGAACAGTGTTTGACATCAACCTTTCTGGTTACAATTCAAGGAAATTAAATAGATCACTATCAAACACATAAATATAGCATGTACTGTTATAATTTTAGCATATTAGTTGGGGAATTCGACAAAGGCTGACAACAAATAATCAACAACATTCTGAAGTATATGGCCCAGAGTAGCAAATAGAACAGTCCATACAGAAAGAGAGGCTTATCGTAATTAGCCAGGATCTAGGCAAAGCAATAAAATATATAATTATCCCCCAGGCACCACTGGCTGTTTATGTCTTTTATTAATTGGAGCCAGAACTCAGGATAAATTGCATTTTATCTTGTCTTCTCCTTTCAGTTTCCTCCTTGAAGCTACAACACATATGGAGTATATGTGAATCAGAGGCAATAATAAAATCACCATGTTTATTGTTGCAGGCTTTTGATTTCAGTCCCTAGATTTAAGATCTCTATACTGATTTGTTGTCTGTTTTGTGATACGGTTGCTCTTTGCATATTATCACCATCTTGTGATTTGTGATTTTTTGAATTTAGCATACATGATTATGAAAATGATGAAATGTCAGAATATACAGTTGATGATGTAACTCCCTCCACAAAGCATGTTCTTTGAGCCTCCTCCCCTCACCGTCTCTTTGGCAATCATGTACCTGGAAAGTCCCTTATTTGCGTTATAACATCCATATGAGTGCATATTTCATAATAAAATATGTATATCTTGTTTTAATTGCAACTCTGTGCTTTTCTTTTGTCATCATTGTTACAATCACTATCTCACATATTACTGTTGTCTCTGGCAAATTTTCTAGTGTTATATAAATTTGTGCATAGAGTGATTCTATTATATTATGTTTGCAGTTGAGTAAGGAATACAAATTTCATATGCTATCCACTTATTGCCAGAGTTTAAAAAAATCCATCCAATGAAATTATTGCCATTTGTGAGACTAATTGAATAAATATATGTCTATGAATGATTGAATTTATTTTTTAAAGTTTTAAGACTGCTTTCTCTTTAAGTGTTTACAGAAACCATGTGAGAATGAAGGTGTTAATAGTTTGTGGAATTCAGTAATACACTGTGATAATGTCTTCACTTACTACTTACATACTAGAATTACATCAGACAGTTCACTGTCAAATATAGATGGAGCAGCAGTCTCCAATGGTGGCCACACAGAGAGACAAAGGATTGTATCAAGGTAAAGGCATTTACTACAGTCTGTGTAGTTCTCACATGACAAAATCCTAGTTGCAAATCATGAAGTAAAACAGGATATAACATATCCCCTAAAACATTGTCCAGTTACTACAAATTTTCTTCAATGCCTCATACCATGACATCCACAAATCAAGGACTTCTATTTTAATGCCCATGTCTGTGATACCACCTCCATTATATTCATATATTCCTTTAGTAAGCTAGCTCTCATGGGCTGAATCCTGGATGGATGTTGATTGCTGCTCTGGCCCATATATTTCACTTATCTGATAAGGGCAGCTCATATTATGCATTGGGCATTATTTACAAAGATGAAGCCTCAGAATCTTTTTCATTCCAGACATCACATAGCTGACTCAGGGTCAAGGGACAAAAGGACTGCAAATCTTCATGTATTCATTCATATGTCAGATAATTGTATGGTTTTATTTGGAAACAATTCACTTAATAGCAACACTTTTGATTTCAGCATTTATTGCTAAAACCCAAAATGACATGTATTACACAGTCATCAATAAAGCCTATGGTTATCATGATAAAATATGACACAGGTTAGGTTTTCTCAATTAAATACAACTTAGACCTATTGTGACAGCATGGATCTTACTTAAGCAAATTTGTCCATTAGATCACCCTATGGGCATTTCCAAAGGCTTCTTTCTTTTATTGACAGTTAACATGGGATTATCCAGCCCATTTTGAGCAATAATTTCCCTATGAAAGTGTTACTTGATTATCTTTAAAAGCTAGTTATCTAGCAGCTGTCAGAATGCCATCAAGTAGTAGTATGCCCCAGAGCATATGTTTCATTTAATGGATACAGATCCTTGTAGTGGGTTTGTGCCATTACTTCCCTTTACAAAGGGTATAAACTCTAAGTTGAAATCCTCAAAATATTGCCTTTCAGGCATGGTGCTTAATCAAACTAACAGAAATGAGTTTAATACAAACAAAGTGTCTTAGAAAATCCTTTAAGTGTCATATAATGTGAATAGAATTATCTTAGGGAAATTATGTCAAATATCTCAAAGTGTGTGATGTAATAGAGGATAAGAATCAGTAACAAATACAAATACACAAGGCACACAGGGCCAGATGTTAAATCCCATGTTTCTACACATAACTCTGTGGCAAACTAGAAGTTAAGATTTAAAAAAAACCTGATAAGACCCCCTCCCCTAGGAGATTGTTTCTCATAGGCTGTATGTCCATCAGAAATCTAAGAAAGGAGCCATTTATAACATTGCAGTGAGACTGCAGTAAGAGCCAGATACCTAACCTGTCAATTCACTAGTCTTAATGGAATATTGCATCCATTATAAACATGTACCAAACACCTTTAATAAGCCCTCTCTGTTGAGTTTATTTACACATCCTAGACTAAATTATTATGCTGTTTGTATGATAATATACAGTTTATGAAAATACAGAAATAGTTGATTCATGTTAAATGATTAACCTGAGTATTCAACATAAGAAACCATCACTCATGTTTCCAGGGTGTGAAAATTTTTCATGTTATTTTTTTCATGAAAAATGTTCTGTGCTTTTTAAAAACACATTCTTAATAGTCTTAATGCTGCATTCTTAATAGTCGTGTAAAACACTGACATTTCTACATCGTTTCTCAATTATCTTTTCCATAAATACCTTTTTGTCTCATATCTACCTCTCTCTGTCTCTCTGTCTCTGTTATTCTGACTCCATCTCTTTGTCTTTATCTCTCTGTTTCTCTCTCTCTCTCTCCCTGTCTCTCCTTTGCTCTCTTCCTCTGTTTCTATATCCATGTGAATCTTACTGTGGACTTTAGAAGACACCTTTATGGAGACAGATAATCAATGAATGGTCCAACTGGAGACCAATGCTATAAGGGTAGCCTACCGCTAGCACTGCTTAGAGGACTGAAAACCAGAGGCTGGATAGATCAGAGACCTAAGGTCAAACCAAACATTACTATTGTAAACCTCAATAAAATGCGTATTAATGATATTCTGCTATACTCATAGACAGGGAACTAGTATAATCATTATCAGAAGGCCATCTTCCAGCAGCAACTCTAGCAACAATTACAGAGACACACAGCCAAAAATTAGGTTAAGTACCTGGGGAATTCTGAAGAAGAGAGGAGGAAGGATAGATGGATTCAGAGTAGTCAAGATATCACAAGAAAACCCACAGAATCAACTAACCTGTGCTCATAGTTGTAACCATGGTCTTTTCTACCAGCACCCCATGTCTTAACAGACCCCATAGTACTGTAAACAGGCACCAAGACCAAGGTAAGTCTTATAAAGGACAACATTTAATTGAGGCTGGCTTACAGGTTCAGAGGCAGGAACATGGCAGCATCCAGGTAGGCATGGTGCAGGAGGAGCCTTGAGTTCTACATCTTCATCTGAAGGCTGCTAGCAGAATATTGACTACCAGGCAGCTAGGATGAGGGTCTTAAGCTTACATCCACAATGACACACCTACTCCAACAAGGCCACACCTCTTAATAATGCCACTCCCTGGGCCAAGCATATTCAAACCACCACATTCTACTCCCTGCTGTCCACAAACTTATTAAAACACATGAGTCTATATGTCCATATCTTAACATAGCATTATGCAGAATACATTTCTGAGATTCATTCAGTCACTTAGCTGTAATGGCTTTAAAATTAAAATTTAAAAAGTAGATCACATACCTCAAGTATCATAGAATATAATTACTGTTCCAAACATTACAGTGAGGAAATGCAGCACCATACAAGACCAAAATCTACCTGGGCCAACTCCAAAATCTGCATCTCTATGTCTGTTGTCCAGGCACTCTTCAGATCTCCAATTCCTTTCATCTTTCTTGACTGCAACAACATTTTTTTTTCTTTTTTGCTACTTTCCTTGGCAGATATCCCACATCTCTAGCATCTCTAGCATCTCTTTCACTCTCCAAGGCAACTTCAAACTTACAGCTTCTTGTTTCAGTGTCTGGGGTCCATAAAATCTTCTGGGCTTCTCAAAAGGATTTGGAAGATTTCTTTTGCTCTTGCACTCTGTGTGACTCCGGGGTCTGTTTGGTGCTACTTCATTGCTGCTACTATTTTTGGTGGTCACCCCATGGCACTGGCATCTGCAACACACTGGGGTATTCTGCTTCAACTCAGCTTCACCAATAACTTCTCATAGGCTCTCTTTATGGTCTCAAGCCTCACCTTCTTTACATGACTACTTCATTCCTGGGCCATCAACTGCAACTGAGGCTACATCCTTACCAATGGCCTTCCCTGTCCTCTCACATGCCAAGCCTCAGCTGCTCTCCATGACCTTTTTATAGCTTCAAAACTAGTACCACCTGGGGGATGCTTACATATTACCAAGTCCTGCTACATCATGAAATACAACCATGGCTATCTCTGGAACAGAGTTTCTTTGTGCTCTCAGAAAACACTACCAAAAAAGACTTTACCTCTATGATGCTGGTTTCTTCTTAATAACCACTAATTTCTTAGCTACAGCTAACCAGCATCAATTGTCCCAGTAATCCCTTCTATTTTTGACTCTAAAGCCAGAGCCACATGGCCAAAGCTGCTTGCTGGAGCTGGACAATGGTCCCTATGTTCTATTACATTGTCACCAACTTTTGGGTTTCCACCTTGTCCTGGAACTTGCTCTGGAGATTGACCTTGAACTCGGAGATATGTATGATCCTGTCTCCTGAATATAGGGATCAAAGTTGTGGACTTAAGCTTTTCTTCATCTAGAATGTGTTCTGTCCCAGGCTGTTCTTGAACTCAGAGATTTTCATGCCTTTGTCTCTTGAGGTTAAAGGTTTGTACTACTATGCATGGGCCTAAGCTGTTCATGGCCACTATTCCTCAAGATCCAGATCAAAAGCCTCTATTGTCTAGCCTTGAGATCTGAATGACAAGTGTGCCTTGATTTCTGGACTGTAGTTCATTCCAGATTAAAAGTCCAAATGAAAACAATAACCAGGTAATAATAATGCCTAGATATAACTATTCCTTATTCAACAGGAAATGCATAAATAATAAGCTTAGCTTGGTGAGATCTTGCTGCCGAGTCACCATTCCCTTAATATGTTTAACTTCCTTGAACAGAGGATTTAGGTCCATTCTACTTGTTGTTGCACCTTTATCCTTTGAAACATACATTTTTTTACATTTTCTTTTTTACTTTTCCTTTCAAAGCTTGGTGTGCTTTATCATTATGTTATTCATAAGAATAAATCAGAAGTATCTGCTGGGCTTTTTTGAGACTTTTCTCTTAATGTAATTAATATAAATCTCTTTACATTAGCCACAGGTAGACTCTTCAGACAAAGGCAAAAAAGCAGCTACATTATTCAACAAAACACCACAAAACAGTCTACAGACTGTTGCCAGTCCTGCTCTTAACAGTCTCTAGACTGTTTTGTGAAATTCTTACTGAAATTCTTTTCCACTGAAACTTCTTGGGCCAGGTTTGCACAGTTCAAATTACCCTCTGAACCACTGTCTTCCATATACCACCTAGGATGGCCCATTAAACTTCACTTATAGCTTTCCACTGCTTTCCAAAGTTTCCAAATCCCCCAAATAAATTCCCTCAAACAAAAGCATGCCAAGGCCTATCACAGAAATACCTGAGTCCCTAGCACCAACTTCTGTCTTAGTCAGGGTTTCCTTTGCCATAAAAGGACACCATGACCGAGGCAACACTTTTTTAAAAGACAACATTAAATTGGACCTGGCTTACAGTTTCTGAGGTTGATTCCATTATCATCATGGCAGGAAGCATTACCTTGTCCAGGTAGGAATGTTACTGGGGGAGCTGAGAGTTCTATATCTTGTTCTGAAAACAACTAGGAAAAGACTGTCTCCCAAGTGGCTTGGAGTAAGGTCTCAAGCCCACACTCATAGTTACACAATTACTTACACAAGGCCATTCCTCCTAATAGTGTCACTCCCTGGGCCAGAGTCAAATTGCCACATTATATAATTTGATTATTATGTTTTACTTATGTCAATAGCCGATTACCTCTCCTCAGTTTCATACATCTATTTCTTCAGAGTTCAAGTGGCAAATGCTCCCAGGCTTGACTTTATCCCAGAATTACTATCAAGTGCAAATCACACCACTTATATCCTGCCTTTTGCTAATATGCCATCAGTTTTTTTTATCAAGAGGTGATGCTTCCACACAGCATACAAGAGATTCCTTCTACAGAGAACCTATCAGCCAGGTATTTTTTGACTTGTCAAATACATGTATTACCCATTTGTTCTAGAGTTTGAGTCATTGGTAGGGAGGAATAAGGACAGAATTATTTAATTATTATCTCAAAATTATTTTCTTTTAAAAAGTTGAAATAGGCTTTAAGGTCCAATATTCTCAAGTATCAGAGGAATGTACACCTAAGTAGTAGTATTATGTGTGTCAAGTATTACTCAGCTTTTCTCTCAGGTTACACAGTTTCAGACAGTAAAAATAATAGTCCTGTTGGGCACAGCCCCACTAGTTTGTCAAGATTAATTCATTTAAAATTTCACAATTCAAAGAGATGTCTAAATATTGTTTTACTGTTTGTAATTTAGTCAGGATCTTTTACACCCTTTGTTATCTCAAATTTGTGTCCTTTTTCTTTCTCTTAAAAAGGATATGTTAAATTGTAATTGTTATTGAAAAAAACATTATTTGTATGCTGATAAGTGAAACAAAGTTATAAGTGATCCATATTGCATTTTCTATTTTTAACATGGAAAAATATTTTTAATCTCTCTAATTCTCTTCTTCCTTTGGAGATTTCACCTTGCTGTAGTCAAACTAAATATTTGTTTCTCCTCTACTGTTTTCAAACATATACATTTTCACTTCAGAATTGTGGGGGTTTTCAGCTCTGGGGATATGTTTCTTCTGCACTTCTCTGCCTCCTCAGTTCAGTCTAGCAGGCTGTCCTTGCAACTTTTTACCTGGAACTGCTGTTTGCTCCCTGATTTCCAGGAAGGTTGCTCCAGATCTTAGTATGCCCCTAACTATTTTGGCAATGGGCCATTGCAAGCTTTTCCTTTGGGCATATGCTGGTTTCTCCTGGGTGTAGGCTGCTCGATCCTGCTGCTGTGCCTGTGAAGTACATTATATATCCAGCCCAAGATAGACTGAGGTTCAGCTCTGCTGAGTTAGCTCGTTGGACTCCAGTTAAAGGAGCCATGTCTGGGAAGTAAACTGAGGCTCAGTAGAAGAGCTGACTTTTCAACTCATCAGGGGCATTTTCTAAGAAGTGAATCTTTTATCTAAGCTTGATTTTTATGCCCTAAGGTAATATTAATTTCAGGGGGTTTTCTGCATCCTGTTTGTGTTCAAATAACTGCAGGCTACTGTAGCCATTTTTTAACTCCTATATAAAGACACGGAGACCTGATAATTTTGTTAACAAGCTGTAAGCCTAAGATGACCAGATATTCCTTTATTATAACCATGTAAGCCCTCTACTCACCATCCACAGGCCCCATACTACTTGTAGGAATCTCACCTTGACTTGATCTGCTCCATGTGTGTCCTCATAGAGTGTCCTTTGGTGACCTGGTCAGAGTCATGCTTCAACTTTTGGATCATGGCCATCTTTTCTCTTTCTTAATCTCTGCCCCTCTACCCGGGACCCCTAGCTAGGAATGGAAGTTCAACTTTCTTATCTCCTCTGCCCATAAGCTCTTTATTGACCAACCTGAAATGATGGAAAAAATTTTACATAATATTGACACCAGAGATACTTGACTGTACATTCATTCTGACTCTAAACAGATATCTTGGTGTATAAGTCAGCATCTGAATACACATTGCACAAGACTAACCCCCAACATATTGATCTGTATGACAAGAAAATGCATTCTATGAAACTGGAAAGGTTTCTGTAAGGAAAAGGGCACTGTCAGTAAGAAAAACAGCAGCCTACAGTTTGGTAAAAGATATTACCCTAAATCCACAGGAACAGCGGACTAATATCCAAAATATATATAAAGACTATAACAAACATAATAACCCATTTTAAAAAAATGGATACAGTGCTAAACAGAATTCTCAACAGAAGAATCTAATCACACTTTTTTTAAAACCTACTTCCTTTGTTAGTTTTATTAAATGTGAGTTAGTATGTTCTTTTATATCTGTTATTATTTGCATTTTTCACTATGTATATGTGTGAATATTGTTCTACAGGTTTACATCACCTTTCCCCTATATCGTTCTATACATTAATGTTTTATGAGACTGAATTTCTGCCTGAAATATAGTAAATTGGTATGTGTAGAAAGGCTGTGAAACAACACCTGAAGAAAGTCTTAAGTCTCTCCAAATATAGTGTTGCACTACTCATATGATTTAATTATTATCCTCATAGCCCTTTATATTTGGTTTACATTATATCCATATGCCTATGGAAACACCAGGTCATTTGTTTGTGATCTCTTTGATTATTTTGTTATTTTGTCTTTTTATTTCAGAGCTGAGGACCAAACCCAGGGCCTAGCGCTTGCTGAGCAAGCTAAATCCCCAACCCCTGATTATTTTTATGATAAAAATCACCCTCTGGTATTGTTTGGAAAATATTTTAAAATATTTGTATTAATTCTTTGAGTGATTCATTTATTAATCAGCAAATTTATCCTCAATGATCAGGAATAGAAAACAGCAACAACAGCTGCAATAACAACAACAAGAATAACAACAACCACTTAAACTTGAGAGGGGAATTTCTTTACTGGTGCATAGTTTCAGATCTCAGTTTTAACCATGATCCATACCTACCTTCCAGGAATAAAAGACTGTGAGTAGATAGAAACTTGTTTTAACTATAAAGCCACATGGTTAATTTGTTATTTTCAATCAAGAGGCTATAAGGATGGTAGTAGTCTTAGTTGGTATCATTTTTAGAACTCTCTATTAAAAAATGATTTTAATGATTTTACAAGTATATTTGGAAGACTGTCCTCAACACTTTTCACAGATACATTCTTAATTATTCAGAGTTCTCTAGAGGGATGGAATTGACAGAATGTGTATTATTATCTGATTCATACCTAAATTCCTCTCCAAACTAGTTTTCTTATATTTGGATAGGACATGTTGTCTTACATATACTATATAGTCAGTTTTCTGTAAATCAGTATCTGAAGCCTCACAAACATGGAGATATCATTTGAATTACTCCCTTGAACTTCAAACTTTTTGATTCATTCATTCATTCATTCATTCATTCATTCATTCATTTATTCATGTATTCATTCATTCATTTCATTGAAACCCACTAAGTCAAATAAGTACTGTTCCTATGTATATTGGTATGGAGTTCACCACGGGTTCATTGGCATTCTACAAAGATTAGTACAGAACCCAAGGATTCTCTCTTGCAATGATTATGAATGGTATGCAATAAATAGTGTCACTACTCTTCTCTTCTTCATACTAATTTTCCAACTTAGACAGCATCACTTAGCTCACATTTACTTTGATCTATATAGTAAAGGCTACTCCATATGTGAAAAATCATTGTTGGCCTAATGGTAAACAGGGTTTATACAAATATTAACATATAGATCCCTTTAGCTTGATGATCCTTCTGATTATCTCCTCTTCCTCCAATTAGACACACCTTCTTGACCTCTCTTTTTTTCTTGACCTTTAGACCTCTCTTTGTGGATGTTCCGCCATTTCTGGCACTAGTTTTTGCAGTTATTATTTGATACAGATTTGGATACTTTGCCTGATGGTGAGTAGTAAAGTATAATAGGAAAGGCACATGTTAATAGACAATATAATTAACAGTAAGTAGCAGTGAGCTATATAGAAGCAAATTATATTTGTGATAGTTCACTGACTATATTTAAAAGTTCTAATGAGCTACATTAAGCTAGTTTGGGTTGGTTGGTTCTGACTTAGTGCCAAGTAAATGTGTGAAGTTCCGTCTTTATAAAAGAACTTCAACCTGTTCATCTGGGTACCAGAAAGGAAGTGTAATAAACACAAAATATAAACCAGAAAGGAAGTATAATGAACATAAAATATAAACCTTTTCAGGAAAATCAATAATTCCTGTGAGCTGTGGCTGTGAAATTTAAGTATTGTCTTGAGATTAATGCAAATGACTTTTAAAATACACAATTTTCTCAAAGCCATATATGTCTAACAGCTCTGCCAGCCTGTGAAAGATATTTCCACCTGGCATGTTTGCTGTATCTGTGCCCACACAGAAAAACAAGCAGAGTCAAGAGACCCAACTTAGTATCTATCTTCTTTTTACTGGTTATATGCAAATCTCCCTTAACTTAAAATGTATATAGCGCGCGCGCACACACACACACACACACACACACACACACACACACATATATATATGCATACATATATGTATATATATATATTTATATATAATATTCATATGCAGACATGTCATATGCTATATATACATATGTACAGCCTTTGTGTTGGAGGGCCCTCATTTTATTATGTTGTCCATCACTTATGCTTTTCTAATAAGCCCAAGAACCTTATTTGTTCCTCAGACCAAACTTAGGTAAAATTATATTTTTGTCATTGGCACATTATGAGAAGTTTTAGATAGTATTTACATCTACAACCAAAAGGAGAAATTTTTAGGATCACTTGATGTAGTTAGTAGGAAATGACCAAATGAAGGGTGAGATTTTTTAGAAGACTGAATCCTGTACTTTATGTAGGGAATGAGACATATAAATGAAGCAGCAATTAATAAAGGAGTGAAATGTGTAAAAGAAAAATTACATATTCATTTTATGTATTCTGTTTTGGAGTATAGCGCAGCAGGAGTTTGTACAGTACATAGGGCAGTGAGACATGACAATAACATGACCCCAGTGGAACAGGAGTGTCTCTAGTGTAAGTCACACAATGTGAGTCACTCAGCCATTTTCTGTGTGGTATGCTGTAACAGTTGTTATTGATAGGTGGATTTCTGTCATTTTCCTGGGATTCGCATATCAGGGAAAATTATTTCTGAGTAGCTATGGACGCAACAGGTCTCCTGCTATAAATAATAAGAGATCTGCTTCTGGGTAAGCTGACAACCTTTTACAAGACTGTGGTATAATGTGGAAATTGTATCAGAATGGGAGAATAGGCCATTGATATTTGCTTCTGACATAGTGGATGGATTCCATAAAGTGAAAGAAATGGAGAAGTTGATTCTATTTATTTTTATTTTTTAAATTCTAGGTTTGAAAAAAGAGGAGGTCCTGTTTAGACCAATAGTTAAGACCCAACTTTGATATCCTAATTCCTGGAACCTACATATATATCAGTGAGGAACACATTGACATAGAGAAAAACAAGAGATACATCTTAAATCCAAGTACACATAGAGAGTGGAGAAATCAGTGATATTCATGTAGATTTTAATCTTTTTTATTAGGCATTTTCTTTATTTACATTTCAAATGTTATCCCCCTTTTTTTTTATAACTATCCAAGTTAGTGCATTATATTCATTATATTTTAACCAACATTGATGTGTGGAAAAAATAATTGATGTACACAGACCAAATCTAAACATTCTCTAGTACATCTGTCTTATAAATGACATTAGAAACTCATTATTTGTGAACTTTCTGATGCTGGCTTAGAACACATGACAGTGGACTTTCAAAATGCTTCAAGTACATCACATCCACAGTCCTAGTGTTAATTATAAGATGGTGGCTTAGGGTTTTGCCTCATTGTTTTGCCCATCCTCTATATAAGGTTGTTCATTTTACTGTATAGATAGCATAATTCTAATCTTAGTATAGTTTGCATATTTGGAGACTCATATAAGAGACATGAATATGTGCCTGAAAATGCATAATTAATAAATTTGTGGACAAAATATGCAATGATTAGGGATTATTTTAGAATCCTTAGGAGATTTTATATTTAGTAGGCATAAGTGATACCTCCTAGGTGATTGGGAGAGTTTATAAAAAACATCCTCTGTAAGTGTTAATAAGTACAACAAATGTGTAGCCCAGGCTGGCCTCAAACTCGTGACCCTCCTGTCTCTGCCTCCTTCAGCAAATCCTACCAGTGTGCACCACCACAACGAACTTAAGACAGAAGTGCAATGCTTTTGATAATGCTTATTCCATGATGGGTAAGGAACGAATTCTTGTCAGAGTGACCTAAGACAGGCTTAGTCTTGTTAATGAAATAAAAAATCGAGAGAGGCAGAGAGCCTTTGGGGCTGCTTGGCAAGAATCTGACATGGGCCAAGGACAAAGAAATGGGCTACTTGGCAGTAATATGACATTGGCCAAGGGCAAGGAAGTAGGCTTCAGGCAGGAATCTGACATTAGGCTAGAACAAAGAAGTAATTTCAGGTAGAATCTAAATCTTAGGCTCGAACAAAGAAGTAATTTTAGACAGGAACCTAAATATTAGGCTAGAAAAAAGATGTAATTTCAGACAAGAATCTAAATTTTAGGCTAGAACAAGGAAGTAGGCTTCAGACATGAAAATAACCTTGGGCTAGGACAGGGAAGTTAGCTCAGGTATTTTGGTCATCCTGATAAGCCCTTAGAAAAGGTGATCATGGGAGTTGTTTAATGCCTTGCCTTTTCTTTGACTATTTGTGTTTATTGTCTTGCTTGTTCCTTGACTATTTGCATCTATTGTCTTGTGAGACCCTCAACCTAGAACTGACCATAATACATGCATGTAACCAAAATGGTATAAAAGCATAAAGGAGAAGGGGGTTTGATAGGGGGTTCTAGGGAAGGGAAATGGGAAAAGGCGATGACATCTGTATTGTAAATAAATAAAATATCCAAAAAAAGAAAGTAAGAAAAAAGTACAACAAAGACAAAAACAGATGCTTGTTGAGGTTTAAACATTGTCATTTGTAAATTTCAGAGTGAGGAGAGGGTTACTTCCTTAGAAGTCTTTGCCCACATAAGCCCTTTGGCTTCTGGCATTTGTTAGCTTCTTTCTAGGACTCAATGAAAGGTTCCTATTGCTGAGGATGTTGATTGCTTTTTGTGTGGGATTTTGATAAATAAAACTAGGACTAACCTGATATATTCTCTCTATGTGAGCTATTTCCTGTTGTCACCGAATGCACTTTTAATGAAAAAAAATTAAGTTGTAATGTTCTACTTAGTGTAGATCTTCTAGGTTTAACAGTAAAAGTAGTACTCAGGATAAGTTACATAGTGTAATAGTGACATGAATGGTTTCATAAAGAATCAACATTATTATGGGAATTGCCTTCACAGTCGTTAGAGACCAGTTTTTAGGACTTTTCTGCACTATTATTGTGGGCTTTCAGATAATATAGATGCATATGTGCCAGACTTATTCATGGTTCTGCTTGGACCCTATTATTAGTTCACAAGCCTGGACTTTTGGGATCTTTTTAGTATTTGACCTGTCATCTACATCCTATGTGGTCAAAATAAAATTTTCATTTTTTCTTGAGTAAAAAGTACACAGAAATAAAGAATTTCAGACGTAGTTGAGGGATCTTTTTTTTTTTTTGGTTTAAGGCTACAGATTTATCCTCATTAGGTAATGCTGTATTATTACACCATTTTTCAGAAAATATTAAAATTGAGAGTACCAGGAATAAATCAAATATAGTACAATAATAAAAATGTACAGTGTGACTACAGAAAAAAAGTAAAGCATTAATCTTTTGTTTCAATACAGCAATAAATTGTACTAGGCTTATCAATAAAATCTCTGAACAGCAACATTATAGACACAAATGGTAGTTCAATCTTGAGTAGTCTTTACCCATGAAAAACAATGGAAGCAAGTTAACAGAGTGTTTTTTTTTAAAAAATTATCCTTCTCTTACATATTATATCTGTAATGACAATTTCCCATCCCTCCTCTCCTTCCATTCTATTCCTAATCTCATATCTCCTCTAAGATTTAGTCCTCCCCCATTTCTCTTCAGAAGAGGTCATGTCTTTTAGGGATATCAACCAAACATGGAATATTAAGTTCCCAAAGAATAGGCACCTTCCCTCATATTAATGATGGTTGTGGAAAAATATAGTATGAAGGAAAAATAGAAAGAAGAGTCAGAATACCAATAATATTAAGCTATACAACCATAACATATTTGCAGAGAAACTAAATCAGATTACATACAGGCTCTTTGATTGTTGGTTCACTTTCTGTCAGTCCCTATGAGTCCAGGTTAATTGATTCTGTAGATTTTCTTTGGTGTCCTTGACTCCTTGTTCCTACAATCTTTTCTTCCACTCTTCTTCAGAATTCCCCGTAGTCCACCTAATGTTTGCTTCTTCAATCAGTTGCTGGATGAATCCTCTCTCATGATGATTATGCTAGGCTCCAATTTACAAGTATATCATTAGGAATCGTTTCATTGACTGTTTTTGGAAGTTGTGTTTGGCTCTGTCCTTGGTATCTGGACTATACAGCATCTGGTTTCTGTCCCTCCAGGAATGTCAGGGGTAGACCTTCTCTTATGACGTTGGTATCAAGTTGATTTAGTCATTGTTGAACCACAGCTACAAGTTGTGTGGTATCTTTATTTCAGCACATCTTGCCAGCTTGAAAAATTGTAGGTCACAGGGTTTGTGACTGGCATGTTGTCCCAATATTTCCACTGGGAGCCTTGATTAGTTACAGAAAATGGCTGATTTAGATCCCATATCTTCATTACTGGGAGTGGTAGCTAGGGTTAACATTGTAGATTCCTGGTAGTTTCAATTGCAGTAGGTTTCTACCTTATCACCAATATGCTCCCTGATCTCAGTATTCTCTCAGTATTATTTCTCTCCATTCTCCCATCATCTTATTCCTCCAACACAAGACTGTTGAGAGATATGCTAAAATGAAAACCTCTAAGAGAAAAATTCTTCCTTTGGACACAGAAGGGTCATATATCAGATAAAGCCATAGGTATCCTATAACCTCTAGCAACATTTGTCTGAATTTTCACCTGGGATTTAAATGAGGATTTGGGCAAAGTCATTGGAGGATGTTTATGTTTTGTGGTATAAATATCTGTATCCATATAGTTGAGGGAAAAGAAAGAAAAAGAAGGAAGGAAGGAAGGAAGGAAGGAAAGAAAGAAAGAAAAGGAAGAAAGAAAGGAAGGAAGGAAGGAAGGAAGGAAGAAAGGGGAATTATCAAGATTAATGTAGCTCTAAGTCCATTTTGCTATGGATCTGTAGGCTCTCATCAACACACTTCAGGAATTCACCAGGCATACTGATAAATATACTATAGGCATTGATTTGTTAATACTACACCTTCCTTGCTCTCTTCTTCAAAGCATGTCCTCTATAGTAGTAGAGCAGCAAAAACCTATCTATTGGGAAGAATCCATAATACTTTCTACTGTATAGTTCTGGCTAGTCCAAAAGTAGAACTTCTTTTAACGGATGCAGGGAATTAGACACTGCAGCTTTATTTAATATAGATGGTGTTTATTTAGAGGAACTTCAGGTCCAGAAGGTTTATGGTTGAATGCAAGAGTTACACCCATTGCTCCAATCCCTTCAATGGTAGCATCTTGTCCAAAACATTCAGTTGTTGATGTGATCAATGCCAGGGTTCCATCTGGTATCATAGTGGCAGGTACTGAAGCAACTGCAGTATATGTTGACATAGGAAAAAGGGGCAAGGTGCCTCTGTTATTATGCCTATAGGATCACCCATAGATATTTGACCCATCTGTATCTCATGTTCTCTAGCATCAGGGGAGGTTTCCTTGAATTCTTCCACAACATTTCTTTTTGTTGTCACCACAGGTTTTCCTCATTGGCCACACTCATACACAGCAACACAGGGTATGTAAATTTGGGTGGCTGCTCTTTTCATTGTGAATTTGTTGGGAATTTTGTTGTTCTTTCTGATGTTTGTTTTTTTTTTTTTTTACTGTGTTATTTTGTTTTCTTTAAGATAGTCTCACTTTATAGCAATGATAAAACCTGGATAAAAGTAAACAGAAAATTCAAATAAAGTACAATGTGACTGAAACAATAGAAAATACTAGTGAGTTATTAAATACATATCTTTCTGGATTTTGCCAGGAGTACTGGAGTCCTCTCAGTGCAGTGCACTAACACAACATCTCATTTAGTGGCACTGTTCATAATTGTTACCTCCAAACCATCACATTGATTGAATTTTAAAAGGCAGTTTTATCCCTAACTTCTAACTTTTCATCATCTGTGCACTTAATCTTGTTCACAGTGTTATCTTCCCCTTTCATTCTGTTGTCTGCTTTGTTTCTTCAGTTTTTCACACACATCATCTCTCTGACATTTCTGTAGCCTTTATGTCTCTATTTGCTCTCCTTTCAAGTCAATATTCCAAGTACTTTGAAGCACACTGTGGCAAGGTGAGGCTTATTGCAAAGGGGTTTTTAGAAATTCAGAAGCCATTCTCTGGTTTAAAGGTGCTTTCCTTCTGAAATGTCATGAAAAAATAGGAGGAAAAGTATCAGGGACTCCAACATTCCCACTAGTAGAAGTCCAACCGAAACACCAAGCAAAGCAGCCACAGCATGTATGGCCTGGTGAAGACCCATGCAGTCTTTATGGTTGTAGCCTTAAGTCTTCCTGAGGCCCTATGAGCCATGCTTATTTGATTCTGTAGGCCATGTTCTCCAGGTATTCTCCATCCTTCTAAATCCTACATCCTCCACTTCTCCAGAGTTCCTTAAGCTCCATCTAATGTTTGGCTGTGAGTCTGTATAGCTGCTTTGATCAGCTTCTGGAGGAGGCCTCTCTGATTACAAAAGGATTAGGCACTGTTCTGTTAATATGACAGAATACCATTAGGAATTCCTGTTTTTCTGTAGCTACCTTTTGTGGAAGTCTCTATTCATAATCTAACTGGAGCATGGGTTCTAAAGTCTAGGCTGAGGAAATGTGCTTAGAAAGAAGTGGCCTTCATTCTATCAGTCCAGAACTATCTTGGCATCTGGCTTGATTGTGAATTCAAAAATGCCTTTCCCTAAAGGCATTCATCAGTCAACCACAATGACCACAGCTCTCTCTACCTGGCCAAATGTAGAAAAGGCTTCTGGCAGTAATTTGTTAGACAAGTACTGAGGAAGTCTGTAGAGCTTAAGGAACTCATTATGACAGAAAAACTTCATATGCAGCTGTTTTCCATGGGGTGTCAGATTGTCTAGTTTTAATTTGGCAATTACTACTACTATGGTTCATGTTTCTAAGAGAAAAAAGCCAAAACCTTTATTCTTATGAATTAAAACTTCATCTGCTTTCCCATATATTTAAAAGAATTTCCTCATTTCCTACTCTATCATATCCCAGGGAAGATTACCTGCAAAGAGATGCCTGCCTTGGAAGAGGGACTTGGTTTCCTAATACTTTTCAAATAAAGAATCAAGCCTTCATTCTGACTGTTAGCCTGCTGTCCACTTACAGATATTGGTAAGGATGGCTGGTGCTGACTTTGCTTTCGGTGGTGCCACTGGTGACAATGATAATGATGCTTCCTGCATGACCTACCCATTTGAAAAATTAACTAAAGAGTCTTTATATTTAGAATCTTTCACTCTTCGCTCTGATTTCTCAGCAATTTTTTTTTCATTTCTTACATTCATATGGTCCTTCTGCTTCAAGCTCTAGTGAGCTGTGACCATAGAGACACAAACCCAGACATGCATTTCTTTAATATCTTTGTTGTTTGAGTTACCATTTGGAGTAACACTTGCATAAAAATGCAAGTAGTCATTTATTTTGTGGGAGTTGAATGAATGATAAACTTTCTTTATAGTTTAACAGGATTTTCTTTTATTTTTCCATATATGAAAATTTTATTTTCACATATATGTATTAGGATTCTTTATTTATGAATGGGCTGTACTAAGTACAGTATTTATTATGTTATTTCATTACCCAATTCACCTAAAAGTAACAGTAGGACAAAGCTGATTTAAAATGTTTAAGGAATGCACCTCTTTAATCTGGAAATGGATAATATGAAGATAAAATACTAATGTGAATATTTCTGGAGATATTTATTTTTAAAAATTTGTTTCTCTATCTAATTTCCTTTTTAGTTATTTTCTATGTCTTTTGCAACAAACTAACTTTTTAATTTAATGATATGAGAGTGTTTACAACTATTGTGACCATTGACTCTTTTTAAATTTGCTCCTCTTTCATTGATGGTATTTCAACACTGTATTGTGAAGAAGATTTTTTATTTTTTATTAAGTAATTGATTTAATTTTATTAATATGATTGCTTTGTTTGAATGGATATTTTAATACCTATTTTGTGCCTTTTAATAGACAGAAAATATTATAGCATCCCCTGCACTTAAGGCATGCACATTTTGGAATTGCTACGTAGGTGCTCAGAATCAAAATAGTGTATTATTGAAGAATAGTCAGTGTTCTAGGCTGTTCCACATTCTGTTCCACCCCTTTTTCAAATATTAATATTATATCAATTTTTACCTTATATAAAAATTATTTTACCTTATAAATAAATGTTCAACACTAAAGAGGTAACTTAGTCTTTAATCCATGCAGTTGAGCAGAAGGAGATGAGTTCAGACTCCTTGAACAAACAGGTAAATAAGCATTATATTGTATATCATAATCCCATAATGTAATACACAGTTTATATACACTGGTGAACTTTGAGATAAATAACAGACTCTATCTCAAAAAATAGTTGGTAATTAAATGTGGAGTCTATATGAACTTGACCTCTTGCACTACAATACTTTGTGCACAGACTACATCTATGCACACATGAACAAGTACATTACATATATATTTCTACATATGAAATGTAACATATACCCTGTTATTTTAAACAATTGACCTATATATAGGTTTGAATGTCATGATAGCTCTCATATAGAAATCCCTTGCTTCAAAATCACAGAGATTCTCCTGCTCTGCCTTGTACTCCCTACTCCCTTCCATTCTATTGTTAAATACATACGTCTCTAACCCTTGCCTCTTAGCTCACTTCTGTGCACTAAATTTTATTCCATCCATGTAAACTTTATCTAATCAACAATAGGAAATATCTTGCTTATAATGACTTTGAGTACAGAAAGTGTGTATCAAACTCAAAACGGTTTCCCTTGATTTCCTGATATTGTCAGTGTTGGCTATCTTGGAGTCCCATATAAATTTTAGAATATTTTGACAATGGGAGCAAAACTAAAACATCAATAATTTAGAATGAAATAGTCTTAATATCTAATAACTTCTAGAATTTTGAGTATCTTGATAATTCTAAGATTCAAGTCAATGAATTAAAACATTTGAAGTATTTGAAGGTACTAAATATTTTTAAAATGTATTTTAGGATATTTTTTAGATTACTTGGTATAATTTGTTCCATAACCAATACTTATATATAATGGGATTTTGTTTTACATATCTTTAAAAATTAATGATTAATATCGTACCACCTTTTTGTCTGCTTACAATGCAAGTACTTTAAAAACTCTTGTTTAAAATGTTAATTCCTAATCATAGTACTCTCAGAATTGAAATATAGTTTTCACAGAAGATAATTTCAAGTCAGTCTTTGTTTTCTGAATGAAATTAGTACATGAAATTAAACTAATTTGTCCTCTCAGTAACTCAGAAATTTACATAAATGATCAATCCCCAAAAAGTTCACTGGAATTAATGTATATTTTAATGACATTCTCTCTCTGTCTCTCTCTGTCTCTCTCTGTCTGTCTCTGTCTCTCTCTGTCTCTCTCTGTCTCTGTCTCTCTCTCTCACACACACACACACACAGAGAGAGAGAGAGAGAGAGAGAGAGAGAGAGAGAGAGAGAGAGAGAGAAACACTGATATTGATAAAAAGCCCTCAGAAGCGTTAAAAAATTGAAACAGACAACCTTGGGAGGTAGGAGGTGGGGGGGAGACACTCTAGAATGTACTAGAGACCTGGGAGGTGAGAGATGCTCAAAACTCAAAGGGAGGGACCTTAGATAAAATGTCCAACAGTGGTGAGAGGGAACTTGTAGAATCCATCCCCAGTAGAAAGACAGGGCTTCAAGTAGAGGGATGGGGTTGCCATCCCACAGTCAAAAAACTCTGACCCAGAATTGTCCCTGTCTAAAAGAACTGCAGGGACAAAATGGAGAAGAGACTGAGGAATAGGAGTTCCAGTGACTGGCCTAACTTGGAATTCATCTTAAGCCTGGACACTATTACTGATGTTATGCTGTGCTTATAGACAGAAGCCTAACATGGTTGCCCTATGAGAAGCCCAACAGTCAGCTGAATGAGTCAAATGTAGATACTTAGACCCAACCAATGGACAGAAGACAGAGACCCCTGTAGTTGAAATATGGAAAAGCTGGAAGAAGCTGAGGAGGAGGATGACCCCATAGGAAGATCAGCAATCTCAACTAACCTGGATCCCTGAGATCTCTTAGACACTGAGATAGCAAACAGGCAGCATACATCAGCTGATATGAGGCCCTCAACACATATACAGCAGAAGACTGCTTGGTCTCGTCTCAGTGAGAGAAGAAGGAGTAGAAACAATAAAACTTGAATGACATAGGGGACTGCTTCCAAGGCTTTACAATCGTAAGAAATTCTTAACTGGAACTTATTGTAAAGTGTAAGGAACAATGTTGAGAATTTGATAAACATCTGAGATCAAACATATAGGAGAATCCTCTATGTTTCTCCTGTTCCAGTATACATGTGAAATCATAGAGGAGATGTACATGAGTAACAATTTAGGTATATATAGAAAGACTAAACTTGACACTGGTACAATACAGTAGACAACATCAGAACAAGAGAAGAAAAAATGAAGGAGTTTTACAGAGTAAGCAGCAGAGTGGTTTTGAGTTACATCATATATATGACATGTGTGTGTCAGAGGGTGAGGGCAAGGGTGAGGGCGAGAGTGATGGAGGGAGACAGAGACAGAGAGAGAGAGAGAGAGAGAGAGACAGAGACAGAGACAGAGACAGAGACAGAGGGACAGAGAGAGACTGTAATATGCAGAGCCAGTTAGATGACGCAGTCAACAACATGCGTCCTTGGATATGTGAGCACCTATAATTTTTTCTTAGAGTAACATATTAAACACTAGTCATATTAATATTAGCATGCAATCCAAGGATAAGAGGATATGAAGGAGGGCAGTTACAGAAATATCTCCGAATTTTACTGGTCAGGTATGATAGGTTTTAGCAAATTCCATTTTGAAAAACAACACTATAACATTTAATCATTTGTAATCTACACCTGCATCATATTTGATGAGTATTTAAGCATAGTATCCCCCATGAATTCCCCAAATTTGCTATTGTGTATACATTTGTAAATTATATCTAGCCAGCCAAAATCTTAGTATGGCTAAAGAGTCAGAATTTTTCAGGGATGCTTGCTGTGAGATGCTTCTATTTTTCCACTATATGGTCCCATATTCAAGTACATCAGATGCCTTAAATGAATTGATTTGTTATTAAAGAAAAAGAACATATATGTACTTTGAATCAAATAGTGTTTGTGGTGATTAGGGAAGAATTCTCTTGTAGGGAATGGCAGGGAATTTTCCAAATAAATAATTTCTTATATGGATATTAAATACAATTTTATGAATGTCAATTGCATCTGAAAAACAAAATTTATTACCACTTGCCTGCAAATGTGTGTAATCACACAAAAACTTAAAAAGAAAAAAATTAAGAATATATATATATATATATATATATATATATATATATATATGTTTGTTAAAATAAATACCTCTTAAATTACTTTTTATCATTATGACTCTGTGAGATTCTCTATAATTTGCCATATTTGGAACAGGGCTTGAAAAATCATTTACCTTTACAATCCAAGCTGCTTTTTGTAGGGTACTCTAATAGATATAAGCATATTATACAGTGTTACAATTCAAGGATATTATCATAGCATTGGAGGAAATGAACCAAGGAAATCATAAAGAGTCAGTATCATGCTGCACTTGGCTTCCCAGACCCACAATCAAAGAGATGCACACAGAAATTGAGGCTTTCATTTAAATATGCAGAATGTTCCCCCAAGCAGCTTGAAATGTGATCAGCACTCAGGTACTGCTGTCTGGTCTTGTCTATTGTTAATTGTAGGAAAAGATCGGGTAAATTATATTTCTCTTCTATCTTCCTCATCTACTTTTCCTGCTTTTGCTGCAAAACACAGGGAGGAGGGAGAGATAGATGAATCAGCAGCTCTGGTGCACATCACCAAGGTAACCGCAGGCTTTTGCATTTCATGGCTAGGTTTGAGATCTCTCTCCTGATTGGTTCTTAATCCACTCTCCATTTGAATTGACACACTCCTCCAATTAGAGGCAACCAGAGGTAATAAAAATCTCTGCAGCCAGGGTTTTAACAGTCAGGCTCCTGGCTAGATTCCAGGTACCAGCTGGTACCTGATCTAGCCAAAGCCTGATTATAAGCTGTGAAAACAAAGGAAGAGTGCTCCTAAACCCTGTGAGTGTCCAAGCCAGTGAAAACCAAGTATATGCAGGGATTTTCTGATATCCCCCCACACTCCTGCTCTGAGTCACAGGCTCTTGCTTCCTGTGTAGGAAATGTGATCTTGCTTCTGAAGTCAGTGCTTTTGTTTCAATATTAGTCATCCATGTTGCAGTCTTATGATCTTGTAACATCTCTGTGAAACATGTTACAGTTAGGCATCAGTTTCTGACAGAGATCATGGATTTGTGCTGTTCCTTGCACTCCTTTGAGGGATCCACTGTGTAGGACTGCTATGGGAGAGGTAATTTTCACATGGCCCCCTAAGACTCTCTAAGAGCTTTGACATTTATCATTTGCTGATTCTCTGTCACCAAAGCCCTCTGTGGTTTAAGAATTATAAAGCTGGCAATGTTTGTTAATCTCATCCTGCTGCTATCAAGGGTCAGAGTTTTAACTTTTCAATCTGGTTTCTACAGTAATGTTTAAATTGTCATTGCACTTTGGCAAATAAGAGTTTTTATTGATATTTGTCCTTCCCTGTCTGTCCATTTCTTTCTATGAAGTAGGGCGGGAATTGAGATTATTGAAAACGTATATACTTTCTATAGTATCAGGGTAGTATTCTATATTTCCAGTGAGGAAAATTTTCTCATCAGATTTCCTTGATACTCTTTTTCAAGGAATCTATAGTGACTAACCAGTGTCTCCTCATTAGCATTCTATTTTTCTTTAGTTAGTTATGTGTTGTTGTTGCAGTCTACATTTATAGCTGCACAGGAAAAAAAAATTTATGAAGAAGAAGGCTGGTACTATTACAGGCTTTCTTGTCCTTGTATTTTAAAATCTAATTGTGGGGTGAAGCAAGCTCTGTGACAAGGGGAGTGGACCTGAAACAAGAGTAAGTTTGAGACTTGTCCAAAACCCCTAAAAAATCTTATCTTGAGACTTGCAGGAGTAAGGATTGTTCCCTCTCTGTTGTGGGTTTGCATGCTACAATGCAAATATCCATGTGACCCCCACCTCTGCCCTGCGTGAGGTAGTCACACAGCCTCATGTCCAAATTATTGGTTCAAGTACCTAGAATTCCTCTTCATAAAAATAAAGCATGCCTACTAACTCAGCCCCAACCAATAATGTACACTCACCTCAAAAAAATTCTACCTATTCACCAAGGTTTATACAGTGCTGATTTCCCCTATGAAGGAGAGCTGTAACATATTCAACCACTGTTTCAAGATAGGCTGGAATAAAATTAATGATGCTTGTCCAGTTGCAGGTGGGTTTATAGGAACTAGGTTGTCTTGGGTGCCTGGAGGGAGAAATAAATCTCCATTGAGATGGTTTTCAGCAATTTAACCTGTATTTTAACTCTGGGGTTATGTGACTACCAAAAGCATTGTGGAGATTGAGGTTACATGGTTATGTGTGTGTACCATGGCATACAGGTCCAGAAAAAGGAGTAGACATGCCTTACTCCTGTCAGTGTCAAGATGAGATTTTCAGGGTTTGGACAGGTCTTAACATCTTTCTTCCTCTAGGCTCATTCCCCATTCCCTGTCTCACAGCTCACTTTGCCACACACCTAATGTCAAATCAGGAAGTAAGACAAAAAATAACATCCTATAGGAAATTGTCCAGTTACCAATAAACTGTGTACTGTGTACATTCTGTACACTGTGAGATAACAGGAAGTACTACGACATGCACATAACTAGGACTCCTACTTTAATTTTTATGGCTAGAGTACCTACCCTTCATATTCATATATTCATTTAGAAAATGTGATTATTTCATTCCTGTATCTAGGCCATTAAAATGAGGGTCTACCTTGATTTCACTTTATGATGGAAATGCTGTCAGCCCTGGAGTACCTATGTCTGAGAGCATAGGAAATATTTGATGATATAAATGCCAAAAATAAATGTCATCTACATGTTCTTTTGTTTATTTAAATATATAAAAGTTCCATTAGAGTCTTGAGACAACAGAACTGACACATATTGTTGATAGTAGTCCAATATCCTGGCAAAGATAGAGGTCTAGCTGAAGTCAAAGACCAGCTTATAATTGTGTAGTCATTATAAGTATCCCTTGTTCATGTGTAGGACCACAGCTTGTTTCACAGCATCCACTATGAATGGTTTACTACAGACTGTGATTCCAGATCCAGGGCTTCTGACTTCCACTTCTGGCTTCTGTGATTCCTTCCAGACATATGTGTATACTCACAAGATAACATCAACAACAATATCAACCATCCAGACTCCCCAGAGTTCCCAGGGATTAAACCACAAACCAAAGAGTACACCTGGAAGAACCCAGGGCTCCAGCTGCATATGTAGCATAGAATGGCCTTGTCGGGCATCAATGGGAGAAGAGGTCCTTGGTCCTATGAAGGCTTGATGCCCCAGTGTAGGAGAATGCCAGGTCAGGGAGGCAGGAGTGTGGGTGGGTGGGTGGAAGAACACCTTCAGAAGCAGGGGGAGGGGACATGGGATAGGGGGCTTTCCAGGGGTGAAGCCAGGAAAGAGGAAACATTTGAAATGTAAGTAAATAAAATATCCAATAAAAAAGAACTTTCAACAGAAATAAGTTCAGAAACAGATGAGACTATTTGGCTCTTAAAAGTAGCCAGTCTGTACATTCTCTCATTTAGCACTACATTCTCAGATGCTGTGAAACTTTCACACAGCTGACAGATGTAGTATATCATATTTCCAAAGTTGTATTAAGTATAATGACTTCTCTACTTAACAATATGCCTTTGAGATTTGTGTATTGAGGCTCATGATGTTTACAATTGCTCATCACTAAGACTAAAATATTGAGAACTTTTATTTTCTCGACATAGTGACACATAGCTACTTTTTGGAGTTTGCTCTTTTGAAATATACAATCCACTGGTAATTTTACAGAATTTTATTTTTTATCATTCTGGACAATAGATGCTCTATACTTATCTGACTTGAAATAATGTTATTTTGTTGGTTGAGCTGTCTTTTCTACGTGTTATTGTTTCTAAATTTCTTTCTGTTGTCGAAGATACCCTCTTTTATGTTACTACACAGTTATTCATATTGCAGGAATAAGAATGGAATAATGACGGGGGAGTGTTTATTATTCCAATTTGTCATGTGGTGTCTCTGAAGAGGACATGCATGATAATATCAGCTACATGATGTCTTTCATACACACATCCTGACACCTTGTCAAAATTCCTTAAACAAACATGCTCCTTATCGTTTTAGATTGTATCACCTGAGTTTTGTATAGTATTCTCTCTCTGCTCTTTATTTACTTAGCTGAGGTTACAAGGGAATTAGGAAAGGACAAAGAGGAGGATAGAAAACTTGGATTGGGTAGCTTGTACTTGTGCTGAAGGACAGCATCAACTGTGCCAGTAATCTTAGTACATTTATTTTACACATCTCAGTCATAGAGGAAGTTTATTGAACACAGCTCAACAATGAGGCAATGTTATGCCATACAGATGTAAAAAAAAAAAAAGTAGGACTTTAGCTAAGCTATGAAGGAGGCCACTGTAGAAAGTGGATTATATCATGTGTATTGTGACCCCAGCAGAGGTTGCATATCACATATGTTGCCTATCAGATATTTACACTATGATTCATAACTGTAGCAAAATTGAGGTTATGAGGGAGTAACAAAATGATGTTATGGTTTGGGGTCATCACACAGTAAGGAACAGCATTAAAATGTCACAGCATTGGGAAGGTTGAAAACCACTGCTGTATGGTAAGATTCTCATAATGGAATAATCATGGAATCAGTAAGCAGTAGATGACAGTTTTTACATAAAATGTTAATATTCAAACTATTACCAGTGTCATACTTTGCCATCACACTGATCCTCACCTGAAGAAGGTTTATCAAGTCCCATGGGTTGACGTATTGTTTCCTTGACATCATCTTCCCCATAACAAGAAAAATTAATTTAGTCAGATCTTTCCCATCTCTCTACAGTTAAAAAAATATTTGTATTTGTTTTATGAGATATCTATCACTGTGCTCCTGTATGTCTATTGTTTTCTACATTTTGTGTGTTGGTGCAATAATAAATACTGGAGGTTATAAGTCTGTGTAAGCAGGCACCATTTATATCTCTGCATATTAATGTTGAATTCCTGGATAAAATTCAGCCAATTATTTTGGGTAGACTATCAGTGGAATAAGCCAAAAGAAACTCTTAAATTTCAAAATATACCAAAAATTCGTTTTGACTATCTCTGTTCTTGACTTTTTTATACCCCCCAATTTTTTTATGTTTTTCTTCATTTTTATACATATGTCTATGGAGAGATAAATTTCTCTTTTTTAGCTGTTTTACAAGGTTTATAATTAAAATAGTCCTATCAAATAATTTTGGACATAGTATTTTATATGTATGCTTGGCCAGAGTGTGGGTGTATGAATGTTTGAATGTATGAGTCTGTGCATGTTTGTCTGTATACAGTATCTTAATTATTTTCCTTTCCTTCCTCTCTGGTTCACGAAGTGTTAACTAGTTTATCTAGAGAGGCTTCTGGCTGCTTCACTAGAGGAAGGAACATCAGCAATAAATCTTTCACTTAATCCCCTGCTGTTTTATGATGTGGTGCTAAATAGTTTCTGACTTCAGAGGAACTCAGACAAGCAAAGTGATTTAGACTTAAGATAGGAAAATATTTTATTATTTACAGCAGCCCTAAATACCTCATAAGACCAAGTCTTATCCCCACCAATGTTCTTCCCCCTCTGATGCCTCAAGAATAAACAAACAAGAAGCTGGGGCTGGCTCATGACAACCACCATGAATGACAGAGTTTGCTCCCCAAGTCAGTTTCCAACTGTAGCAGAAGTATAGTGAGTAGAAGGATTCTGCTGACATAGAGATGTGAGGTTTGTTTTCATATGGTTTTATGAGGATTTCTCCTGAATAATCTAGGTAGAATGCCTATGCCTGGGAATAAAGCCCAGGGTAAAAAGACTTTCCCTAAGTTGGAAAAAGACCATTGATTTCTTCTTAGTACATGTGGAAATGGCTAGTGTGTACAGTCATCCCTCTATTCTGTCTCTTATCTCACAAGGAGATGCTGGCTCATGAACAGTGAATAGCTAACTGTAGCCACACATGTCTAGGCTGACTGGCTAAAAGAAAATGATCACATTTCTGTTTCTTCATACTGAAGTAGCTTTGGAATTTTCTGATACACCAAAAATAACTTATACTAATTTTACATACATTCATGGTCAGCCCGTATTGAATTTAAATAGTAGATTGCTTGAATGAGTAAGAAGGGATAGTTCTCTACCTATGTAGAAAGTATTTATTGTGTCTTGGCAGTGCTGAAAGGACTTTAATTATGCATCCAGAATCACAGGGATATTAAAGCTAGTCCTTGATATACAGGAATAAAGTATGATCATGCTGTCTTAAAGCATTTTCCCCACAGGGCTGACACATAATTGAATATCTGTGCCTTTAATTTCCTATTGGCTCCTCATAGGATATGATGTAGGACCTTGAAGGGAAGAGAATAGTTCAACAAAGTATGGTCTGTTTGGCTGGATTCCCTTGTAGATAATATGCATTCCCTTGCAGATACACAATCTAAACACATGCCTCTTATCAACTGCAGAATATTTTCTTTCATATTGTATGTGCAAGTTACTGTGCTTGGCTTGCCAAAGAAACTAGGTTCTGAAGATTCACATCATTATTTTGGAAAAATGTAGAAAATATGATAAAATTTACAACAACAACAACAATAAATTTTATGTCCTGAAGTTGTGTCTCCACAGTAGAAAGCTTTGCTGAATATATGAAGCTCTATTCTATCTATAGCATTATTATAATCGATAGGGGAAAATTACATTCTCTAAGGAGACTTAACACATTTCCAACCTTGTGGCTAATTCTAAGATTGCTAAATCCTGGAACTTTTATTTGCATTGGTTCAGAGAAAAATAGTAGATAATATTCTTGCATGATTTATAACTACGTCTGTCAGTCAAGATGTGTCACCTAGTACAATAATGACATGAGAAATTTTTGTACAGAATTAAATTATAAGGAGGGCAAGTGCCTGTCATCCTACACTTGTAACTGTATCAAATTTAACCTTCCTTTGGAGATAAGTAGGGTGTATTCACTTCCATATAAGAATGAACTCCTTTTTTATATACACTAAATTGTTCTGTTTTCTTTTTAAACTCAAATTGAAACTGCATCTAAAATTTACTTTCATAGAAGGAGATTTTGTTTCCTGCTACTTTACAACAAACATATTTTGCCAACCCAGGTATGCTTCTTTCTCCTGCCATATCAAGGCACTGGAAAGAAAAAAAAGGAACCTTAGCTTGGCCAGGTGGATTAGATAGGATGAACTCAGTATGAGTGCAGAAGAAATAGCCATTTTAGAGATTATTTTCAGTGAAACACTTCTCTTTATTATGGGTGTCTAAGGGATATATAAGTCTTGGGATGTGGATAGGGGCTTTTGGCATGAGTGTACATCAGTGACTAGGACAAAGGTTCTTGGAATGCTTTATTTGTATGAAGAATTGTTTCTAGTGCTTTCTAGACATGTCCTTATAGGGAAAGAGGAAGTTTAACCCTTTATTTGCCACAAGAATATGCAACTACCTCAAGGGTTGTTAAAATGGGAGTCACAAGCCTTAAAGTGTACTTTAGGTGTGTTGAGACATTCAGGCCCAGAGCAAGGAAGAAGCAGTCCTAACTCCTGCCAGTTTCAGGAGTAGATTTTCAGTGTTTGGACACATTTCATCATCACTTTTGCTCCAGACTAGGTCCCCTATTCACATGATTTTCTGGTCCCCTGTTCTTACCTTTTAGCTTTGTAAAGAAGAATCATCATAGTCATCAACTTTTATGTTGGGAAGAGTTTGATATTAAACCAGAACCGGATTGGAAATGATATTTATAATGCTACTTATCTATGATTTTAGAAATTGTATGAGGCAAGGTGTGAGGAAGAGTAGGGCTCCCATGGCCAATATGGGGAGAAGTAGTGGAAAAATCCAATCTAGCAGAGAATTTGAGTACCATGTGTTAGGGATGTTGGGCACATAGGATGTCCAGATATCTTTGAGCCTTTATATGATTTGTTTCACCAGCCTATATTAAGAGAGAGAGAGAGAGAGAGAGAGAGAGAGAGAGAGAGAGAGAGAGAGAGAATTCTTTCCCCAAGGCAATGCAAGTACTTCAGCAGTAAGTATGTCCAGAATCTTCTTTGGAGTTGTTCTTTTGCTGGCAGGACTGGAGACTGTAAATAGTAGAATACCTGCCCTGTTCTACCTGTACTGGAAATCACCAGCCACAAGGTGTGGTTGGACCATGGCTGCTCCAGAGGCTTGCTTAGCATCAAGCATAATGAAGAGATCCAGTCCTATGAGTAGAAAACGAAGATCTCCCTTTTCTTTTGGGAACCTCCCAAATGATAGAGGGAGTTTTTCTGGCTTATACTGATTAAACACATTATAGGCATACAGAAACCTTGAAAAGGGAGTATAATATAGAAACTGGTAATGTTATTGCACCAGAGAATGGTGGGGGAGAGATTAACACATATTAGTGTAGTGACAGTGATATTATAGGAATGTGGATGATGAGATCTTAAAGAGGACCCTATGAGGCAAGAGAGGAAGAATATATTGAAGAGAAGAATGTTTTGTAACTTCTTTGTGGGTAAAGGCCTACAAGGTTCATAAAACAAGATATAAATGGGACCAGCTACCAATAGTGGCCAGTAGAGGGAATTTCAGAAAAAAATTGAGAGAGTATATGGTTATTGGAAGGGAGTCATCTGTATATTAGATGCATTATAGCCAGCCAGGTGTGACATAGTCTTACTTCTAGGTCTCATCATCCAGTTGAAGAATGTTAATGTGGACAAAGACTAGTTTAGAGGCAGGGACAAGCTGGCAGGAAAGATGTATGTCAACAACAGGGTATGTGGCATAGCCATTAGAATAGAGCTTCCCCATGACTACCATTCATTCCATATTTCATCTCAGGATCCCTGATGGAAAGTTAAAAATGAGTTTTAAGTTCGACAAGCATGGCCCCACAGTGACTAGTGGATTTACTTCAACATCAGCAATGTTTACAACCTCCATACACAGAAACCTCATTGAAGCAGTCGCCTGTGTTGCTATAGGAGCTAGTAAACGCAGGGCCTTTGTCAGTTTTTATCTGTTGAGGAATGCCCATGGTGACAAATTTGTAGAGGATAAGATGAATTAGCCTTTTTAAGTCTTTTGTTATTTGGGATGTAGCCCACAAAATGTATATGTCAGCAATAACAAAGACGTATTTTTGTCTGCTGAATAGAGGAATTGTGGTGACATCAATTTGCCAGAGGACATTGGATTTGAGACCTCAGGGATTAGTGCCTATACTTTGTAAAGTTGAGGGAATAGCAAAGGACAAATAAAAATAGCATGTTTTTATTTTCTTCCAAAGCTGAGCAAGAGGAATATGGGGGAAGTGGATGTGAAGCCCCTTTATATTTGTGCATGTGCATGAATGGAATTGGTATCCTTACTCAGTGGAGGCTGTGAATGTTTTCCTAAAAGTGAGTACATTTCCCTCAGATATTGAACCAGTTAGGAGACTGTGAGATTTGACATGGAGTCCTTAGAAGGGAGTGGCATTTTTTTTTTGTAAAAGAGTAGAAACATGTATGAGTAGAAAGAAAAGAGGTTTGTTGTCAAATTTGACAAAGAATTTTGATAACCAGGAATGAAAATTGACAACATTCACACTCACTTAAAAAAAAAGATTAATGGATTTATTGACTACTTTCAGTGCTAAATGGATAGCATATGATTCCTTAGTGTGTGTGTATGTGTGTGTGTGTGTGTGTGTGAGAGAGAGGGGGGGGAGGGAGGGGGGAGGGAGGGAGGGAGGGAGGGAGGGAGGGAGGGAGGGAGAGAGAGAGAAGTGATGGACAACACTTTGAATCAAGTAATGGAAGATGTTCATACCAAACAGAGTAGAATATTATTGATTTGATGCCCTCTTTCCTCCATTAGAAAATATTGAGAGGTCCCTGGTGATGGGTTTCTTTGTAAAGTTCTGGGGATGGGACAACCATTGCACCAGAGGGAGGGCAGAAACCAATACTTTATTAGGGTAAGTGTTATCAATTGGTTCAGGAACTCCTATTATGCTAATAGTAAAACAGAAGTGATATCTGAGTAGGCAATTAAAATAGAAGAGAGAAAAGAGGGTGACAAGAATATTGGCATATTTCCCTAAGGTTTGTGGGGCTTTATTTCTGGCAGTTTTAATCATAATGTCACTTGCATCTACCTCAGTTAAAATTCCAGGTGCACCATCCACCATGCTGTGAAGCACTCCACAGACCTGATATAGAGTTCCCACAAGAATAAAGGAGAGATTAAAGATAAGAAGCTGTACAGGCATTTTTGGATCATATCTACTAAGTGACATGACTTTTAGTACCATATTGACAGAATTTAGAGCTTGAATTTCCTCAGGGGAGAGAATTCTTAGAAAGGATGGGTTTCTATTTCATTTTAATGTGTGAAAGAGGGACTGGTCAGTGCTTTTGTAAAAGGGAAATCCAGGGTGGAAGCCAATTAATGTTACACCAAAAGCTCTGCAGTGAGGGAAGAGTTAAATTTTGGGGAAAGAAAAGATGGATTTCGAAGACATATTATGATAAGGGAAATTTCTATTCTCAAGAATGCAATGGGTAGAATAAGCTCTATTTTGTGAGGGACAATTTTTAATCCAAGAGAGGATAGGGAAGATATTAATTAGTCTTTAAATTGGGAGGGGGAGGTGGAAAAGCTTCCCATACCAGGATATCACCCATGTAATTTTATATATTGAGTCATTTTACTAAGTAAGTTTTTAAATCAGTGGCTACAGCCTGCATAAAGTAGGCTTCAGCATGGTCCTTGAGATTAATTCATCATGCTTTTTGTTGTTTCTAATGTTATATGTATATCCATGCAGACAACTCAGTCAGCAACATTCTCCTGGGAAACTCCTACCACTTAGGATTTATTTCTAGAACACAAATATTAAAGAGCATATGGCGTGGCATACACATATTAGCATGCAATCCCTGCTTATGAGGAAGGGTGATGACAAAGAGATCTCTGAGTTTTACTGAACAGCTTGGCTAGACTGTTTGGCGAATTCTAGTCTTGGAAGAAGAAAAATCTCAAATCTACTAGTTGTAATATACATCTGCACCAAACCAGTATTTGATGAGTATAAGCACATCTGCACTCATAAGTTCTCCAAAGCTAAAATGGGATGCATGTAGTTTATCCAGAAATTTAAGTTCCTAGTATGCCTATATACAGGATTCAAAAAGGAAAACCCTTATCAGAATAGCTATTTGTATTTATTGAGCTGATGGAAGTAGATAGTGGTGTATCTTTCATGAAGGCTTGACTTAGAGTCTACCCCATCTTCCAGGAGATGGTGACATATACATGTATATGCAGGTGTCTTAAGTAAACTCAGCTGTTATTAAAACAGAGGAAAATATGATCTTCAAATGATAAAGTTATAGCAGTGACAAGGGAAGAAATTCTAGTATAGGAAATGGTCTGAATGTTTCCAAACACAAACTATTCATATATTACTATTGAAGAAAATATTATATGTATTATTATTAATTGCACCTGAGAAATAAAAATGGAGGTCACTGGCATCCAGATATGTGTCCAGCAACCCATAAAATCGTATATATGCATGCACAAAATTTTTGAGAATATACAAATATATTATTTTTTCTAAAATAAATAATTCTTAAATTATTTATTATTATCATTTTATGAGATACCCTATGTTAATTTTGTGTATTTGGACCAGGGTTTAAAGGTAACATTTCTTTGTTAAATCCAAGTTATAGTAGTCTACTAGACATAATTATATTATTATGTATTATAATTCAGGCCATCTCTTAATAGCATTAGAGGAACTTGCCACAGTCAGGTAACAAAGAATCAGCAGATTGCTCCATTTGGAAGCCCATAGTCACACTCAGAAATGCATGCATAAATGAAGACTTTTTTCTAGGTAGCCAGGATCTAGAGCCAAGCAAGTAGATGCTTTTTCATTCCCGAGGTACCACTGGCTGGTTTTGTTAACTATCAGTTGGTATCTAAGCCAAAGGTAAATTACATTTTATCCTGTCTTCCCCTTTCAAAATTTTCTGCTTTTCTTGTAATACATGGGGCAGATGAAGAAACAGACAAATCAATAGCTCCCCCAGAGATCTATCTTCAAGGTTACCACAGACTTTTGCTTTCCATGCTAAGTTTGAGATCTCTCTTCTGAATGGTTCTTTTGTCCATTGCACATAATTATCCAATCAGAGTCAAACAGAGCCAATAAAGGTCTCTGCAGCCAGAATTTTAACAGTCAGGGTGGACAGCCAGGGACTCCTGGCTAGAGTCCAGCTCTTAAGTGGGTCTAGCCAAAGCCTGACCATAATGTGCTACAGAGAAGGACTGGTCACTAATCCTGCAGGTGACAAAGCTAACGAAATCCCAGCATATTCAGAGTACTTCCAGGTATTCCCTCACTCCTGCTCTGAGACACATCCTCCTATTTCCTATGCAAGAAATGTTTTCCTGCTTCTGAAGGTACTGCTTCTGATTTAAGATCTTTCAGCCCTACCTCAGTTTTAGATCTTGTATATCCTGGAGATTTAAATAGAAGGAATATAATTTGATTCAGGAATCAGAATCAGTGAAGTCTAACACTAGCAGTCATCCTGGCTATAAACTGCTGCCATCAAGGGTTTGATATGCTAACTTTCAAATCCATATTATATAGTAAGGTTTAAATTACCATCTTGCCTTGGGAAATAATTGCTTTCATATGGTTTGTTTTCTCTTCCATGTGTGCCACTTCCTGTCTATGAGGTCAGGCAAGTGATGAGTTTCTTAGAACATTAATTGTCTCTCTAAAGGGTCAGACTAGTATTTCATACTTCCATTGAAAGAATTTTAGCCACTAGATTTTCTTAGCATGCTTTGACAGTGTATTCTCTATGGACTGACCCTTATTCTTCATTAACATTCCGTTTCGACCAATCACTTCTCTATAGCACATCATGTCTTTTTATAAAGATGTACTGTCTTACCTGAGTTGCAACTTGTAACCACAAAATGTTTTCTTGTCACTTTTATTGAAACTATTTTTTTTCATATAATAATCCTGGCCACAGATTTATCTTCCTTCTCTACTCACAGCTCCCCCTCTTCCCATGCACCCACTCTCTCTTCATTTCCCTTCAGAAAAGAGTGAAACTACAAAAGACAACAACCAAACACAACAAAACAAGATATATCCTAAAAAGGAAAAATAAAAAGACTTTCAGATCAACACTGAACAAGACAATTCAACAGGAGGAAATGATTTCCAAGGGCAGGCAAAAGAGTAAGAGACACACTTGGTAATACTTAGGAGTGCCACAAAAATACTAGACTAACAACTATAATATATACATTGAGGACCTGGGGAAGACCTTGGCAGGCTGAGTAAATCAAGTAAGCAGTGATAATATGTTCTCAGAGAGACTGAAGCAGCAGCACAAATCCTTTCTCAATTGTATATATCACATATTATCTGGAGGACTTTTGTGTCCTATGAAATTTTATTCTTTTGAGGTTTCCCTTTTTGGGTAACAACTGAGAGCCAAAGAATTTAGGGTCAGAAATGATAATCAGTATAGATTCAACTCAACAAAGAAAGCACGAGCAATCACATAGGTATTACATCATTGAGAAACATCAGAGGAAGAAGCTTGCATACCTAACAGAATGATATGTTTAAAGGAAAATATGACAAAGCTGTGGATGTGTTGAGATATGTGTAGATATAGAGATCAAAATGATATAAGTGGAAATAGTGAATAAATAGAGGAAAATAGGGAGGGGAGAAAGATCACCTTTACTATTGTGCATGGCCTTACTCAAAGGCTCCTGTTTTGTAATAGCTTTAGGCAAGGAAAACACAAATCTAGTTCTCAAGACAGCTAACTTGGAGTTGCTATGTTCTTCATGGAAATGAGGTACTAGGCCAAATAGAGCAAATTAAAATCTGGATTTGACTCCTGGGAGCCTCCCACCTCGCAAGTCTCTGTGAATGCCTAGATACTTTTTTAAACATCTACCACCAACCCCAGCAACTGAATATTTCCATCCATTCTACTGGCCCTCTGAGCCTCACTCCTGTCTTCCCACACAGCTGATACTATCCCCTGTCCCCTTCCTATCACCTATCCCCCTCCTAATATCTACCACCCAGCTCCCTCCTTTCTTCTGACTCCCATGACAATTTCATTCCACCTTCTAAGTTTGATTTAAGTATCTTTACTTGGGCTGTCTTTGTTGTTTAACTTCTTTGGTTTTGTGGGGTATATCATAGGTATTCTGTACTTTTTGGCTAATATCCACTTATCACTAAATATACACTATGCTTGTCCTTTAAGGTCTAGGTTATCTCATTCAGGATGATATTTTCAAGTTCCATCAATTTGCCTGTAAAATTAATGATTATCTTATTTTTAATAGCTGGATGGTATTCTATTGTGTAAATGAACCACACTTTGTATCCATATTTCAGTTGTTACATGTCTGGATTGCTTCCATTTTCTGGATATTAGGAATAAAGCTGCTATGAATATAGTGGAGCATAAGTCCTTGTGATATGGTGGAGCACCTTTTGGGTATATGCTCAGGAGCAGTATAGCTAACTCTCCAGGGAGAATATTTCCCAATTTTCTGAGAAATTGTTAGATTGATTTCCATAGTAGTTGTACAAATTTGAGATCTCACCAGCAATGTATAAGTGTTGCTCTTTCTCTACATTTTGCCAGCATGTGCTGTTGCTTTAGTTTTTTTTTTTTGTTCTTTTTTTTTATTGGATGATTTATTTACATTTCCTATGTTGTCCCCTTACCCCATCCCCCACCACCCCCTCGGAACCCCCAATCCCCTCGCCCCTCCTCCTTCTTCTCTGTGGATGTAACCTCTATCTACCCCCCCCAACTCCTACCTCCCCACCCTCAAAATTCCCACCCCCTGGGGCATCCAGCCTTCATGAGGTCAAGGTTCTCTTCTTCCACCTATGTCCAGCAGGGCCCTCCACTTTTACATATTCAGCTGAAGCCCTGGATCACCCCCTAAGTGACTTTTGAGGAAATACTGCACCAGCAAACCACAAGATATGCACAGGAGATGATAGTTGGGGGAATGACAGATAAGGAGTTTAGAAATTCTTTAACAGGGTTGTAAATGAATTGAAAAACATTCATTTAGTTGTATTTATAAAGAATTTCCATCTTTAAATATTATCTATACTAACATATTCTTCATAATTTTAAAATAATTTGTTTCAAATTATTTTAAATTTTATAGTGTTTTATCATTTCATTTTTAGGGTTTTTTTATTTTGTTATTGTTGTTCTTATTGTTTCTGTCACACAATAATCTGTGTGGTCCTCTATTTAGGTATTTTCTCAAAGCCACTGGACAAAGTAGCGATAGATATTTCAACAAATATATTACTTAGACAACATTTGTAATGTAGAACTCTTCTACCTCCAATATTAGAGTTTGTCACTTCTGAAAGATATCTGTATTCCCCTTGAACACCCACATTCCAATGTCATTCCCTTCCCCACATCCTGCCTTTCTGTGTTTATAACTCCTTCTTTTTTTGTTATTCCAAAGAATTAAGTAACTTTCTAACAAGGCTTTGCTTGCTCTAGTGCTCATCTTCACCCATAAGCATCATCAGCTAAGGCTGATGGATACAGTAACAATTTAATGTCTAGTGACACAGGAAATTTAGAGGAAGTGTATCAAGAAAGATTCTAGAGCCTTTCCATATGTCCCGACTTCCAACACTTTATTGAAGGCACTTCTACTTAAATTGTATGACATAATGAATCCAGTGAATATTGCTATACATTCAGTAGGCCTCCCCACCACCACACACATTAATTTTATTGAGGATAAATAATACCTATTTACAGCAAAAAGTTAAGCAGACTGAATAACTTAAATGTGATTTCCATACCAAGCCTTTGCATGTTCTTATGATGTCAGTGCAATGTTTGCATTAGTTAGGAGTGAAGTGGAATGTGTGAATATGTACTGTGTAGAAAAATTTGGTTTCGAGCAGAGCTTAAGTTTAGTAGCCTTCTGGTTTATACCCTATGAGCTTGTCTTAATTTATCTAAAAGGTAGCACCACATTTCACAACTAGCCAATTTGCACTCTTGTTTAGCCCCACACTCTCTTCTACTGTGAAACATTTCACACAATGCAAAAATGCAATAGAATATATCTCCCATGGCATTCTAGGTAAAATGACATATGTACTTAACAGTATCCCTGTTGGATTTGAGTAGTATGTCTCAAAATTGTTTAGATTTGTATTTCACTAAGACATAAAATATTGAAAGCTTGTATATTTTCTTTTTCTTGAATTAAGCTATAACTGTATTGCAGATATGTCTATTTGTTCTGTAGTTAAGATAATCATCTGATACTTTTAAAGTGGTATTTTATAGATGCTTAATGTTAGGAATCCACCAATTAAATGATGTGAATATAGCATATTCCATTCATTTCTGTAGAGAACTTTCAGGATAACATCACCTATGTGGTGGCTTTCAACTCCATAGTCTGCCTTCCATGGATAAAAATTTCATTTAAGTGGGATAGAAACATAAACTCTTGTCATTTGAGCTAATTGGTTAGTTCTATTTTTAAAATCATCTTATAGAATTATTTTGCAAATACATGTATTTAATCTAAAATATTTGTATTAATTCTACAAATAACACATTTACTAACAAGTGAATTCATCCTGAACAATCCAGCAATGGAAAATGAAAACTATAAATTATAAGGGGAATCTTTCTGCTGAAGTATAAATTAATATCTCAGATGTGGAGGTTTTCCACATTTCTCTTCTTAGACAGAAATGCTTTGACTGAAACGCCAGGTGATTAATTTCTTATGTCCAATCAAGAGGTAATAAAAATGTTAGTAGGTATTATTTGGTATCATATTTAGAATCAATCTGCACAAATATGTTGGTAGAGTAATAGTGTTGAAATTAGTGGATATTTTGATTTTACAAATAGTTTTGGAAGACTGTCCAAATGAATTGAAAAAATATACTATGTATTATTCAGAGTTCTTTAGTGAAACTGAATGATAAGAATGTGTGTCAAAATCAGTTCCAACTCTTATGTCTTCTCTAATTCATAGTTTTCAATGTGGATTGAACCTCTTGTTTCACATATGCTACATTACTAGTCTTATATAAAGATACAGAGAGGGGCAATAGGTTTTAGTGGATATATGGAGAGGTGTGGTAAAGGGGGTGCCTCGGCCAGCCCATGCTGAGACATCCCTTTCCTCTAGGGGGCCAGCAACATAATGGTATAGTATAGAATAGAGTTTATACAGGGCATGGTGAGGGGAGTTAAGAGGGTAGTAGAAACAAAGAAAGGCAGAGAAGAGGAGTAGGGAAATAGAGACCGGACATGAGCACCTGGAGAGAGAAGTGGGGAAAGAGAATGGGGAGGAAGGCAGTTAGAGACAAGAGGACAGATTAGGAGTGGGAAGGCAAGAGAGAAAGTGGAGGGGCAGTCATCCCCTCTTATAGTGAGGCAGACATACCTGACTGTTGCCAGGTAACTGGGGGATGGAACTTAGAAAAAATGCTAACATTCCCCCAGTTTTAGTTTAATTAAAAAAGAAAAAAATAGAAAATGATGATGGTGGAGCAGGAATAGGGTTGTCCTGACCTCTAACCACTTCCTCTTGACTTTGTGGTGATGTGTCTCTAGGAAACTTAGAAGAATGTGTATGGGACTGTTGGTTCAATCTTAGGAGAAATGGCTGTTTCCTTGTGGTCCAGGGTCTTTGAAACTGTCTGTGGATAGATCAGAAGAACCAAGTCTGTTAGGAGCATCTGTGTCTGTGAGAGAAGATTGGAGATTCTGTGGGTTGCTTCTCTGGAGTTGTCCTGGATGTAGTAAGTACCTGAACTTGAAAAGATGCTGAAGCAAGCACCACACACTCAAACACACACACAGACACACAGACACACAGACACACAGACACAGACACACACACACAGACACACACACACAGGCACAGACACACAGACACACAGACACACACACACACACACACATATATATACAGACCCTCTGGAAAAGGTAGTAAGTGGGAACTTTAGGTGACTGATTAGCAGATGTACTTATCTGGATAGATCCTAATTGGTCCTTGAGAGGTAAATCTGAGAGGGTTTCCTGTAGCTTATAAGTTTACCAAAGAGATAACAACATGTGTTAACAACATGAACAGTCTTTAAGATGAGCCCTTTGTGGAGCAGAAGGAATAAGAATTTGTGATTATATGGTTGAATCGGAATATTTTACTAAATTTAGGCAAACTTATAAGAACTCAATGTTAGGACAGTGGTATAGCACAAAGAGAAACTATGAGGCATTTAATCATTGGAAACTGAGTTTAGGTAAGGAAGTAACAGATTACATCTCTGCCACCTTATGTCTGCACTTGTGTATCATTTATCATGAAGTCTGTAAGAAATTTGGCAGTCTTAGATAGTTAACAAAATAATGAGTAGATATAGTGATGGATTACCTTAGGGTAAGGAGCTATGTGTGTTTTCTAGCTTTCAAGCTATAGTTACCTTAGCTGTCAATGTAGTTGGAAATCTGAGGAAGAATAAATTAGAATCTAAGGTCATATATTTTAAGAAAATGGCAGAGGTCATCTATAGTCTAAACAGTTCTCTCTAGTCTCTGGGGTCTCCACAGCAACTTGGGAGAAGTCAGTCCGGCTTTAAAGCACAGAATACTGAGGGCTTCTCATGAAGATCTGTGGATCAGATTACTTGTGAAGTGAGACATGGCTCACCTTGATTTAGACAATAGATGTTTAACAACATTTGACTCGCTAGTCTGTCCACAGTTTTTCTCAGTAGTTTTTATACCGCAATCCAGGCAGTCTCTTGAGCTGTGTTCATATCTTCTGAGACCTTGTGGAGTAAACTGTAAGACTTTAGGGAATTCTGTCTGTCATTAACTTAAGTATATTAATGATTAGCAGACTTCTGACAAGATTGAGGGATAAATCAATTGGTCATGTCTGAATAGAGCACAACATAATTTAATGACAGTAGAAAAAGTCATTATTCATCAAGACAGGATAGGAACAAAAATATTAAGTAACTTTTACAGGTTGTATAAATAAAGAAAAACATATTTTTCATTAGTAGAAAAACATTTGGCTTAGGTTTAATGTGGATCAGAATGGAAATAATCAGAGAGCTGACAAGTATTCTATGAGACTGTGTGATGGAAAGTATGTCTGAGAAGGTTCAGGCCTGTGACACAAACTCAGCACACAGGCTGTGGGAACAAGCCAGTCTGTGCGGCAAGAGACAGGCCTGTGCGATTGTGTAGTTGACACATCAGGTACACACCTGGGCTGGGGGCATGGGACATGTATGCAACCTGAAGAGCACAGATCTCTAGGAGCTATGACTACAGTGCATGTGCCCCAGGTGTCACAGTGAGGCAGTAGTGGGGCAAGGCAGTTCTGTGGCTTGCGTGGCTCAGACACAGGTAGGTGGGTCAGGGCTTACTCCTGGGAGCCAAAATATCCAGACCAATCTCCAGTTCTGGGCTGGAGCTGCCCTGAACCACCTGATGGAGTCTGTGGTGGCCAGGGGGAAGGAAAAACTTTAAGTAGTTCCATATCCTAGTATCATGTATGCTATTCCTGTGGCGGAAGGGGTGGGGTAGCTTGTGCTCACTTTATAAGTTCCGGGCATGCCTCAGGTGGCCAGAGAAGGCAGTGGTGACAGCCACAGGGGCAGATAGTATGAGGAAGGGCCAAAGCTGCTTTTCCTAAGGCTGTGAGCTGAGCAGCTAGACCTGGGTGGTGGCAGCGTTGGCAGGCAGAGTGCAGGAGCCCTGTATGAGAGACAATGCACATGTAGGAATGGTGGATGATCATGAGCATGGGAAACCAACATCTCAACAGATTGATTCCCTGGTAGAATGCAAAGAGTGGGGCCAGACCCTCTATTCACAAGGCAGACCAGGAGCAGAGCAAATAGCAAGAGAATTAGGGCTGTTTTGACTTGGCAGGGTAGCAGCCACAGTGGAGCTGGGAGCAAGCAAATGGAATGGAGGAGGGAGAAACCTACACTATGAATCACTAGTGAGACAGTTGTTGTAAAGTGCCAGTTTGGTGCCCATGTAGAGATATTGCTTTCTGTTTACTGTGAATAAGACCAAGATATCCCAGTAAGTAGGCACAAGGCAGAAAATTCTGGGTGAGAATATGGTTATTAACTACCCTTACCATAATCCTGAAGATTTCATTAATAACCAGAGAGATTTCCAGCTCAGGCCAGACCACTAGGTTATCACATGATGGGTTGGGGGCTATGCTTGGGGCAATGTCCCTGAGCTATGCAAAGCAGTTTACCCAGGCCTGGGGTTTCTCAACAGGAAGAAAGAAACTGTCTCAAAGGAGAGAGGAAAATCTCACCCAAGGGAAAACGTTCTAGAGCAAGGGTCATTGAAAAGACTGAATGTCTTCATCCTCAAGGGCAGCATAGTGATAGCTCTGAGCTCAAGAACTCTCCCCTGGGATGATGGAGATATTTACTCTGACCAGTGGGGGTAGAGGCTTACCAGTTTTCCAGAGTTTGGGCTAGTGAGCATTGGATCTCCATGTGATAGTGGGGGGAAGGAGGGATGCAAACTTGTAGAGTTTCTAAATCCAAGTCACAGAACCATTTGATATGTTTATAATAGGATAAGGAGAGAAGGAATATGTTTTTGTGGATGTGTGGTGAGGTGTGGAGGAAGGGAGTGCTTCCACAGGCCCATGATGAGGCATCCCTTTCCCCTGAGGGACCAGCCATGACAATATAGTATAGAATAGAGTTTATTCAGAGCATGGGGAGGGGGATTATGAGGGTAGTAGAAGCAGAGAAAGGCAGAGAGAGAGAGAGAGAGAGAGAGAGAGAGAGAGAGAGAGAGAGAGAGGGAGGGCGGGAGGGAGGGAGGGAGGGAGGGAGAGAGAGAGAGAGAGAGAGAGAGAGAGAGAGAGAGAGAGAGAGAGAGAGAGAGGAGGTGTAGAGAAGTAGAGGGTGGCCATGAGCACATGGAGAGAAGGGGGAAGGGAAGAATGGGGAGAGAAGGGGAAAGAGATGAGAAGACAAAACAGGAACAGGAGCAGGAGCAGGAAGGAAAGCACAAGAGAGAGCAGATGGGGCAAGCAACTCTTTGTATACTGAGTCAAGCATACCTGACTGTTACCAGGTAACTGTGGGGCAGAGCATGGACAAAATGCCAACAGTGATCTCTGAGAAGAAATTAAAGACAGGTAGAAGGCCATATAGTTAAACAAGGCAAATAATAACATACTTCTGAAAATATGATTCCTTGTACTAAAATGATTTACAAGGAGAATACGAGACTAAGCTTGATGCTTAAATTACAACGGGAAAAATAAAGGGTATAGGAGGATACACAGGGCCCAAGAAAATAATCTCAGATGTTCAGTCTTCTCAAACATATGTCCAATTCTTTGTCTATGGCAGGGAATAAACTCAGTGATCCTGTAGGTGAACATATCTGGTGTAATAGGACATGGTGTCTGCTTTTAGTAAAAGGTATAACTGCAGAATCTTAAAAATGCTTTGAGAATTCCAACCCTAATCATATATATGCACAAAAACACATTGTATACATATGAAAACCCAAGCACACACAGACGTAGGTACACATTCACACACATGTATTAAGCATCAGAGATTTAATTGATATATATATGTTACTAGTGACAATTTTAATCAAGAGTTAGTTGTGTACTGTTTGTTATATTTCAAATCCTTCTATTATATTTTTCAAGGTTATACCTATGTACAACATATATTGCATTGATTAAAAACCAATTTTCCTGAAAAGAAAACTTACTAACTTAATCTGGCATCATGCTCATAGTACCAGTAACAATATGATTTTCACAGTTTAATGAATGTAATGATTTAGAATGCATTTTTCACACAGAAAAGTTCCTTTAATGAGAAAAGAAACAAGGACACATGCATCAATCAGCCTCATTCATAAGGACAGAACTGAAAGAACTAAGCAGAGAGTTCTGGATGGCCCTGCTGCTACCTGTGTTTTGTGCTAACTCTGCTCTCCTGGGAGAGGCTGCGGACAATGGTACAAGGAGTGAGTCACATATTCAGGTGACTTCTTGTGAAGTCATGTAGCACAGGTAAATGGCATGATTACAGGCTGCAGAGCCTTAAGACAGCTCTCGATATTCATGAGATACCTAAAGACCAGAAAGCATAGCCAATTAAGCATCCCATCTCAGACCTACTTCCTACTTGCAAAAGGTATTTAATCTCAGGCCCACCCTGAGAACATGGTGTACAGCTTCATTCACTTTCCACCATGACAAGAAACCTTTTAAAATCATGAACTACCTCTCGTCATTGGTGCCTGCCGTGGGGGACCGTGGAGAAGATCTTCAGCTATAGAGCCCACTGCTGTCTAATCTTCTGCTGACCTGTCTGCATTCTTGTCGTGGAGCACAATTGAAACCCAGCCAAGTGAGTCATTATGACCAAAAGTCTCTATCCTGCTGGTCACTGCTGGAACTTCCCTCTCTTGCCCCTTTCGGCTGTGGGTCCTTCTAGCCCATAGGCCCCAATCTCAACACTTCCCTGGCCTCTCAGAGGCGCCTGGGAGCCCAAGGGCTGAGACCAGGTCTCTGGCCAGCTGCCTTGGCCTGGGGACCCCCAATGCAAGAGCTCCAGCCCAGAGTGGAGTCTCAGACTGTGTTCTCCCCACGCCTAGGGCAGAGTCCTGTGGCTTCTCACAGTCTGACATCTGCCAGGTGCCAGGTGTGTGCAGAGTGAACTCATCAACTTCCCGAAGGCTTCTGCCTTCTGAGCCCTGGCTCCTGCCTCCTGGGGCAGCAGAAACGTGGGACCCACAACTCAGTCCAACTGAACCCATGCCCCCACGTGCTACAGCCCCACAATTAGATTCAGGTTCTTGTCCATGTTAGCACTATGATGTATGGCTTCTGTCTCATGGAATTGGAAGACTGCTCCTTTCTGAAAAGGAAATGGAGGGACTAGACAGAACAGGGGTAGAGGGAGGCGATGCTTTGTATTATAGAAGAAGCAAAAGTGGTTGATTACAGTCAGACTGCATGTCTGCCTCCCAGCTGGGATGCCAGAGTGCTGCCATGCATCTCAGAGAAGGTAGAACAAAGTGCAAGTTTGGGGATTCCAGCCTGTGTTATTCTGGGTGAGAAACAGATGGATCTAGGACTTATGCTGTGATTCTCAATCTCCCGTGTACCCAAACTCTGCTGGGGACCATAAGGAATTGAGAACAGTGGTCCATGGATCTGTCCTTCCCCTAACCAGGCAGGAAGAGGATGACTGACCCTAGAATGGAGCAGAATCAGATCTGGTTCTCAGGGAGTGAATGAAGTAGGGCTGAAAGAGGGATTATATCCTCAGGGAGATTTGGGCATGGCTCGTTATGAGGGCCTCCCCTCATACTACCCTCCACAAAAATTCTTGCTGAAGGAGATGATCTTGCTCATCCAAAATGCTTTATATATGGCAAGTGTAAATGCATATGTCTTACTCAGGGTGAACCATGGATTAAGTACCTTTTGCAGGAATGGATTTCCAGGATGGGGAGCCCATTGACTAATCATTTGGAACCTATCTAGGTTCCTAATTAACATGAGGAACTCTAAGTTTTGATACTATATGATCAGATGTCATGGTCCTCTTCTTGGAGTGTCATGGTTATGTGTTCCAGAACAGGTAGAGCTTGACCAGGAGCTGGTTCCAACACTTGCAATTTTTAATGATGAGATTCCCTGGGGTTTTTGAACCTACTTCAACTTTACCAGTTCTTTTGTCTGGTGTTAGAATTCAGTTGCCTAACAGATTTCTGATAATAATTAAGTAAGTATGGCATATTGCAGGCTTTGCAGGTGATACTGGTGATTTGTTTCCTCCTCTAGTAACATGCAGCTTACCTTTTTCCCATATTAAGTATAGTTAGTAGCAGTGAAGCTAGAGATTTAACCATAGCTTTGGAAATCCTGAGTGATGCTTTATTGGGATGCTATGAAACCCATTTGGCCAAGAACTCAACAAAATAACTAATTGATTTCACAGAAGATTTCACTTCATGGTATATAATATATATGTGTTAAAATGTCTCTCCAAATATATAGGGTGTTTCCATTCTGTTACAAAACACACACACACACACACACACACACACACACACAGAGACACACAGACACACAGACACACACACACTTCTTTGATTTATATTTCAATTTTATACTAGAATACTCGCTATGTACCTTATTTTCATACTTTCTTCTTCTAAACTTTTCCCACTATATTTCTTTTCCATTCAATATCAAAAATATTTTCACTTCTTCTTACTATTATTTCTTAAAGATATGAATAATAACTCCTTGCTGTGTGAATTATGTGATGATCATATGTAAGCATATGTGTTTAGGGCTGATTTATTGGCAATGACTAACCATCAGGTATTTTGTCCTTGGTGAAGAATGATTCAATCTCTTTTAGCATATATTATTTCCCGTTAGATTTTCAGCTAAGTGTGAGATCTTGAGAAAATTTCCCATCAGTGGTGGACAATTATTTATGGTGTGAGTGTACTAATCCTTTTAGGTATTTATGTTTCTGAAATGCTGTGTTTTTAGCTTTCTTATGCTATATAAAAATCCTTTCGTCACAGCAGATATTTTTATCCTTGGATCTTATGATTTATATATACACTTCCTGAAATGCTGTCACATTCTTGAAATAACTATGAATTTTCTGAATTTGTCAATTGGGTTAGAAACAACACTGTCAGTTGTTTCTTGAAGCTCTAGAAGTTATGAAATACTGTAATTGTTTGTGTGTGTTTCAAAATGAAGATTTTGCTAAGGGAGATAATGAAGCTTTTCTGTGAATATAAGCCTAGATATTTAAAACATGTTTAAAATTATACTGTATCTGGAAAGTTAACAGCTGGCAATTTTCTTTAAGGATTTTGATCTCAAAACCATGTGTAATCAGCTAGGGTTTTCTGCATCAGGCATGAACCAATTTTCTCCCTGGTCATAATACAGGTCTGCATTACTCACCAAAGATATAATGAAAAATTGATATTTTTCTTTAAGCACCAGGCCACTAATACCTTTGAAAGAACTGAGATTTGGCAACATTTAAGACTTGATAAAGTAGGTAAAATTATGACGTTTACATTGAAATTTTGAAGTACGGTTTTTATAATGTTTAATGCACCATGGTGGCAAGGAGGAGAAAAATAACAATCAGACTGAGATAGAAAACAGTCTCTAGGAGCATAAAATTCTAAAAAAAAATACTTAAATAGAACTTACAGGATAATACAATTTAAAATTGTGAGGATTTTTAATAAATCTGAAGTAGAATATACAGGAGAATACACTGTGATACTCTTGTACCATTATTTGTGTGGGGATCAAAGGAGAATAGCACAGCCACCTACCCGTTACCTAAAACTTCCATCCAGTATTCAGAAATAATAACTTGAACCTGATTGAGTACAAATGACAGAATCAGAACTAGGAAAGAAGAGGAATATATTGTTCCATAGCATGGACAGCAGTGAGGTCCTCCAGTTACATTTATCATTTGCTATCATTTGCTTTTAATATTATAACATACAAATCCAGATAGATGGCTCAGACATCATGTTCACATGGAAATATGAGTATCTGGGATTTATTTCTAGAATACTCATATTAAAAAATAGGCATGAATGTATTAGCCTGTAGTCCCATGTCATAAGCAAGGGACACAAAAATCTGAGTTTTGAGGGCCAGCTAGGCTAGAATGTTTAGCCAAATCCATTCCTTGGTTAAATGATATCTTAAATAATGCACCCTTATATTGAATCAGTGTATAATGGATATGTATACTCAATAGTAGTCATGAATTTCCATCATCTGAGATTGTATTTACAATTCCTATATTATGTACATCCAGCCAAAATCCCTGTATGACTAGAAGCAGGACTCAAGAATTCCTACTGTTAAAATACTGGCTTTTGTATTTAGTAAGATGATAGAAGAAAACAGTCTGATTTTTCTCAGGGATTCTTACCCGAAAGACTACAAATTTTCCAGTAGATGGTGCCATATCGATGTACAGACAAGTGCCTTTAATGAACTCAGTTGTATTAAAGAGACAGAACATATATTAACTTGTGATGAAATAGGAATAGTGGTGATTGAAAATATAACATAGGATAGGGAAATGGAGTGGATCTTTCAAATACACAATTTCATATATGAATTCCAAGTAAAAAATTTATGACTATCAACTGCACCTAAGACACAAAGAAATGAAAGGAAGTCCTAGCTGCATTCAAATTTAATGTACAATCACACATAAATCTTCCATATATTCACAGAGAATTTTTGAAAATATATTTATATTTTAAGCATTTCTGAGGCAATAAAAATTTTTCTAAAATTATTTTTTTATCATTATGACACTGGGCGGCATTCTATGGTAATTACTTATTTTGGAGTAGTGTTTTAAATGGCATTTCCATCTTTCACTCCTAGCAGATTTTATTAAGGCAGTTTAATAGATATAAATATATTATGCAGTATGATAATTCAAGAATGTATATATGTTCATACCAATGGAGGAAACAGACACAGGAAGAGACCAGAGTTAGCAGCAAGCTGCACTTCATATCTCAGAGTCACAATCAGAAAAATGCAAAGAGAAACAGAGATTTTCTTCTAGATGGGCACAATATATTCCCTATCGGCCCCAGTCATTATAAGCCCCCAACATCATTTGCTGCTACTGTGTATTGTTAATTGGAGCAAGAGCTCAGGGTCATTTCTGTTTTTTTTTTTTTTCCTGGCTTCCTTGCTTTCATTTTGCTTGCTTCCATGGCAACACAGAGAGGAGGGAGAGATAAATGAATCAGCAACTCTAATGGATATCTCCAAGGTTACTGCAGGCTGTGTTTGAGAACTCTCTCCTGATTGGTTCTTACTGCATTCTGAATTTGCATGTACACACTCCTCCAATCAGAAGCAAAGGGAGCAAATAAAAATTTCTTCTGCAACGGCTTTTTTCCAGTCAGGCTGCTGGCTAGAATCCAGGTATCAGCTGGTACCTGATCTAGCCAAAACCTGACAATAAACTGCTCCAGAGAGGAAGACTGCTCCTGCAAGAGACTTAGCCAGTGGAGATGTAGCATAGGTAGGGACTTGCTGAGGTTTCTTCCTCTCCTGCTCTGAGTCACTGCCTCCAGTTTATTATACAGGAAATATATTTCTCCCTGTGAAGCCAGTTTCTCCTTTAAAATTTTCACCCTTTTTTCAGTCTTTGAACCTTTCATTTACATTCGGGGAGGATTATCAACTTTGCCAGCCAATTTCTGACAGATACAAGGTATGTTCTGTTCCTACACTCCCATGCAGGACTTGCTATAAAGAACTGCTCTGGTAAGGATAGTTCTCACATGGTCCAACCTTTAATATTCCCAGACCACTATCTTATCTGTCTTCCAAGGCCTTCTTGTACTGAGAAACATAACATTAGATTTATTACTTATTATCATCCTGTTGTCTTAAGATTATCAGAGGTTCAGAATTCCAGTTGGTGTATTACAGTAAGGATTATATTGTCATTATGTTAGACAAATAGTAGTATAGTTTATTCTCACTTTCCCCGCTGCCTATTACTTTGTATGATGTCAGGCAAAGTATTACACAATCCATTGTCTGACTGTGGTGTCAAACTAGTATTCTGTATTCCCCTCAAAAGAAATTTATCTACCAGATTTTCTTTTCAATTTTTGGCAGTGAATTGCCACTGTCTGATCAGTATTTCTTTATTACCATTTTCTCCTTACTAGCCACATCTCTTTGATACTTCTGGTGTGTTTCTGTGATATTGCTTGTTTAAGTAGTCCCTTGCAATCACAAAACTTTTTTCAATGTCATATATTATAGATTATCTGGATATTTGTATGTCATATGAAATTTTATCCTCTCCATATTACCCTTCTCATAGACCATTTTAGAATGAAAAAATTTAGGATTTTACCTGACTCACAGACTGATACACTGATAGCAAATTTAGGTAAAGTTTAATTTATGTTGCTATAGAGGTAAATATAGAGATGGATGTAAGAGAAATATAAATAAAATGGAAGGAAATAGGGAGAGAGCAAGACTTTATTACTATGCACAGCCTTACTCAAAGGCGTTTGTTATATAATAGCTTTCAACAAAGAAATCACTATGTCCTTTTTAATATATATGAGGAAGTAGACTAACTGGAACAACTCAAAGGTTGAATCTGATTTTAGCTGTGAGCTTAACACTGTGTTAAAATCCCAGGGGTTTAGTGCCTGGTTTATTTGATGAATGAGGAGTATGCAGAGACCTTGAAATTGTCAAGGGTTCAAATATTAACACCCTGACATTGGGTATTGCTTTTCCTGGGAGATATTTCTAGGAGAAATTAAGAAAAGGTCTAGCAGGAAATTTCTGAACAGTAATACTGGTGAATGTGGGAGGGGGCAAAGGATGATTTGAAACATCTCACCAAAGATCGCTTAGCAGAATTAAAGATTTGGAACAATTCTATCCCTTACTAACTCTTCAAAACCTTATTAATTTTGCTTTCTCGAAGATATCCCAGGAAATGACCTTAGAAAATATCTACTTGTCCAACATCCCATTAGTTACCTTCTTTGGGGACTCATATCCATGATTATAGATCATTTCTATTCATGTTAATGCTCCTTAGTGAAAATTTGGAGAAAGACTTGTGTGTGGTTATGACTGTCATGCAATCTTGAGGACTCCTTTTCAGTGAACAGATAGCAACATGATTAATACAGTGAAATCCTTTGTCAATTTCCAGCTCTGTAAAAGTTAAAAGTGTAGGAGTATTCTGCATCATAGTTGGTTACATGTGACTTGCTATCCTGTGAGCACCGTATAGGATATGATATATGATCTGAGGAGGTCGGGGTGAAAAGCAGGATCTGATCAGCTGGCCTGTTTGGCAGATAATAGTTATGTTTTATAGATCATCTCTCTACACATGTGGCGCTTCTTTGCTGCAGGCTCTGTCTTTCCCATGGTAAGGGCAAATAGCAATCCTGGCCTTGCCGATGTTACTAGGCTCACATGATGGTGTGGGATAAGGCAAGAATATGTTAAGAAAAGTGACTGTAGTGATGAGATGTGGCTCAGTGGTAGAATGCTTGATTGGATATATGAAACTCTGGGTTTTCTCTGCAGTACTCTGTCAGTATAGCTGGAACATGTATTTACTTTGTCTAAAGGAGACCTAACAGGTTTCCCAGCCTTGTGACTCTAGCATTAATATGTCTAAGATTTAGAACCTTGTGTGAATTTGCAATATCTCAAGCCAAGTGGGAGATAACTGTTGCCAGTAATGACCACAAATAAAGAGGATCTGATAGTCTGAGTGAGAGGGTGGAAAAGTTAGGGCTTCATTGAATCTTGATGCTAACTTTTTCTGTCTAATACCACCAACCACTCCACATGTTGCCATCCCAAATATCAAAAGAACTCAAGCAGGCGAGTCCAGCAAAGCAAGATCTTTATTTCAGCTAGGTAGCAAAAAACTATCTAGTCATGAACAACAGACTGGACTCTGGAGGTACCTGACCATAACTTTCAAGGTTCATCTTAATATATATTTAAGCAGATAACTTTTTTTTTTTTTTTACGAAGGCCACTACTGATCAACCAGGGACACAGAGCAGAATCAGAAGCTGAACTGTGACCCTGAAGAGAAATTGCACATCATATTTAAAGAACAAGAACACTAGGCAAGATGAGTTGTAGCATTGTCCAATCATATGCTGACAAAATGTTGGAGTGAGGAAGTATGTGTTGGTGATTAGGTCTTATCTAAGTCACCAGGTTTCAAAAGTGTGACTCAGAGCCTTGGGTCAGGCCTCATCCTGAACATTTTGAACATAAAGCAAAATTATAAGGCAACAAAGGAGTGGTCCAACTGCACATAGTTAATTATGGCATTACACTTTTACAATTTGTATTTCTTAGTTTAGACAACAGGCAACTTCTTTCTTTACATTCACGTGTAATATGCAATTAACAGACAAACAAGACCTTAAGTGGAATAAGATAGCAGTTGGTTCCATACACAGATTTATGGAGGTCTGCAGCCTTGTGTCAGGAGCCTAGAGTCTGGGAACATAGCGAAATGCCTGCTGTCCCTTGCAGGGAAACCTGTGGAGTCTCCAGCAATTTCAAGCTGGTGCTCAACCAGAAACCATGCTGTCCTTTCATGATCCTACGGATATTAATAGGATGTTACAGATGTTAATTGACTTTCATTTTTTAAAAAAATATTTTGTTTATTTATTTACATTGGCAATGTTGCCCCTGTACTTCCTTCTAGAGTTCTTCACCTCATTACCTATTCCCCTTGCCTCTGAGAGGGTGCTCAGCCCCTAGGATACCCCGTCCCTGAAGCATCAAGTCTCTACAGGATTAGGTGTATCCTCTGCCACCAGGCAAGAGAAAGCAGTTCTCTGTTACACAGGTGCCAGGGGCCATGGACCTGCCCATGTATGGTCTTTGATTGGTGGCTTAGTCTCTGGGATCCTGCCATGGTTCAGGTTATTTGACACTGTTGTTTTTTTCTGTGCAAGTACCACACCCTTCAGTTCCTTCAATCCTTTCCCTAACTCTTCCACAGTGGTTCCCAACCTCAGTCCTATGGTTGGCTGTAAGTATCTGCATCTAGCTCAGTCTTTTGCTAGTGGAGTTTCTCAGAGGTTGTCTATGCTAGGCTTCTGTCTGAAAGCATAATATAGCACCAGTAATTGTGACAGGGTTTGGTGCCTGCCAATGGGATAGATCCCAAGTTGGTCTTGTCACTAGATGGTTCTTCAGTCTCTGCTCTGTATTTATCCCTGCATTGTTTTTTAGAAGGAAAAATTCTGTATCATAAATTTTGAAGGTGGATTGATGACCCCATCTCTCCACTGAGGGCTGTATCTACTGGAGGTGGTTTCTTGAGGTTCCATCAGCCTACTGTTGGACATTGTAGAAAAGGTCATCCTCATTGAGTTCTGGGAGCCTGTCAAATCTCAGGTCTATGGGATTTTTCTAGAGGTTCCCCATGCCCCACAACACCAACAACTGAATATTTATATTCATTCTCCTGGCCATCTGGGTTTTTCTTCTTTCTTCCCCCTTATCTGACCCTACCCCCTTTTCCCTCCTCCTCACTTCTAGTATCCAGGAGCCTCCCTCCCTTTGCCTCTTGTGATTATTATGTTACTCTTTCTGAATGAGATTGAAGAATCTTCACTTGGATCTTACTTCTTGTTAAATTTCTTAGGGTGTATGGGTTGTATCATGGGAATTCTGACTTTTTGGTTAATATCCACTTACCAGTGAATACATACCATACATGTCCTTTTGAGTATGAGTTACCTTACTCAGGATGATATTTTCTAGTACTACCCATTTTCATGCAAAATTCATGATGTCCTCATTTTTAGTAGCTGAATACAATTTCGTTGTATAACTGAACCACATTTTCTGGATCCATTATTTGCCTGAGGGACATCTAGGTTGCTTCTGCTTTCTAGCTATTAAGAATTACACTGCTAGGAACATAATGGAGCATGTATCTTTATTGTATGGTGTAGCAACTATTGGGTATATGCCCAGAAATAGTATAACTGGGTCTTCATGTAGAACTATTTTCTATTTTCTAAGGAACCAAAAGATTGATTTCCAAGTGGTTGTACCTGTTTGTAATCACATCATCTAATAAGGAGTGTTCTCTTTTCTCTATATCCTCACCATCATGTGCTGTAACTAGAATTTAGACATCAATTATATCTATCAAAAAAAAAAGAAGTGGAATTTTAACAGCATTTACAGCAATTGGTAGGTAATTACAAACTTGAGTTTGAGAAGAGAATTGGTATTGTTCTTGAGGTAGGACATGCAATGTGCCACTGAAACAATGCTGACTATAGCAACTGAGTTTGGATAGGAAATTTTTATATTGTTCTTTGTCTCTATTCTTTTGAGAGAGAATTTACATAATGGTAAGTATGTAGAGTCGTGAGACATGTCAATAATGTGAGACCATGCAGACAATAGATATTGCTAGGATAAATCGCAGAACAGTTTTATTTTTTTCTTGTAGTGTGCAGTGGTTTTCCTTACTGAGTTATATTTACTGTATGTCCTGGAAGTCATATATTAATAAAGAAGTATCACTGATAATCTACAGAGGCATTAAGGCTCCTGATGTGTGCACTAAGGTTTTTGTCTCTGGGTAAACTGATAAGCCACTCCACTGAAATTTCTGGATGCATAGAAAACTTTCACCACAGCAAAGAAATAATCTCTCACTGATTGACTCTTTACGGTGTGGAACATTGGGGAAGAGATGACCAGTATGAAAGCTGTGGAAGCAGAGAAAATGAGTAAAATGCCCATAGTACTCACCGTGAAACAAATGTTGCATAAACTGAAGTAGTTCAAGGAGAATTAGCTCTGATCAACTATTTATGTCTGCTGTTAATCTTATTGTACATCATCAGAGAATGTCCAGTGATAGGCACAACCTGGAGAACAATAAAAGAGTTATGATAGGAATGACTGAAAGAACCGGGTAGAGCAAAGAAAAAGTATTATGTTTTGGTCATTGTGAATTACAGTACGTTTTGCAACAAAAGATTATGTAAGAAATGGACTCAGACAGGATGTCTAGACTACTATAGATTAATAATCTGTGCTCAAAATTTTTATGAGGCAGTGTATTTATAAGGTTAAATCCCCCAGTGGATTAGATGTGGTGTCATTGTAATATTTTTTGGTATTCATGTTTTTTAGCAGACACTTTCCTTAGAAAAGATCTCCTACTACTCAGGAATTTATAATGTGTCTGTCCATTCTATGCTTGCTATAGTATTAACATTTACACAAAATGGTAGTAATCTGTGGGAAAATAACTAATAGGAATGATATAGGGGATTTTTGTAATACCTTAGTATTGATAGAAATCATTAATAAGACTTTAGTTTAAAGTGGAATATAGAAAGCTCATATTTTTGAAAATTTCAGAGGACTTCCTGAGAGTAGGATTCTCTGTGTTACTCTTGTCCATATATACATATACATATACATACACGTCTATGTATGTATGTATAATGTGGGGATTGAAATTGAGAAGCACATGCACTTGCATATTTCCTCGGATTTTAATCCACTATACAGAAAATAAATTGTGAATATGAAGGAATTCAGAATAGAATCAGTACTAGGGAGGAAGTAGCATATATTGTTATGAAGAATGAGCAAAATTATAGCCCTTGAGTTATATTCATTATGTTGATTTTTGTTTACATGATTGTAACATGCATAGCCAAGAAGTTGGCTCAGTCACCCCATGTTGGCTTTGAAACTTGAGTATGTGGGATTTATTTCTAGAATCCACATATTTAAAGAGAACTATTAACAGAACATCATCGAACATATGGGAGGATTTTTAACAATAAGATTACATGGATTTAGTAGCCAGCTTGTATACATGTTTGGAAAATTCCATGCATGTGAGAAACACTATGTTTATTGCAAGTTATAATATACATCTGCATGGAACCAGTAATGATGGTTATTTAAGCACCATCAAAACTTGTATTATAACAGCTGAGATTGCAATCACAATTTTTAAACTATATCAACAGAGCAAAAGTTCTAGTATATTCTGATGTAAGATTCATGAATCCCATGTCATTTCATAATGGCTAATATACTATTAATGAGCTGAGGGAAAACAAAACAGACACTATAGCAGGTATGCATTTCTTAAAAGGCTATCCATATTCTAATAGCTGGTTCAATATCGATGCACACAGAGGTGCCTTAAAATAACTCATGGTTACTAAATTGATATTAATTGTTACAAGATTGAGATTGTTGTGCTAGAAGTGGGCTACATGTACCAAGTTTCATGTAAATGGTTGGGGCTTAGATGTGTCATGGACTCACCGAAGAAAGCAGCCCACCTAATTATGGGTTTTATTCTAAGGCTGCAAGAGCCTAAGGGAGGAGTTAGGAAAATAGCTGTGGAGAAGGGAGTCAATCAATGTTCGAAGTCCTGTTTTGTATGTCAGCTGGGAAGCCCTTCATTAGGACCATGAGATACCCTCGAGTAAGCCCATAGAGGTTGGTTAGACCTCTCTGGAGGAAGGGGTCTTCCCTGCCATCTGGAAGGAAAACCTTGCCAATCCTCAGATGCTTGTGAGAAAATCTGAGAATCTGGTAGCAGAAAGAGTGGAGCTGTACTGCTGATGGACCTGTCTGAATGAAGTTAATGACATGGGGCTTAAACCCATTTGGCAACAGGTAGACCATAATGTATAGGTCTGTGTGCCCTGCAGTAGCAGTGGTTGGCAGCAGTACTGGTTGGCAGCAGCAGCTGTAGTTGTCTTTGTCATCTGCAGAGGCCTGTGTGTTGGAGGTCCTCATATGACACAGCTGTGGTCTCTGTGGGCACACCTGGTTGGTAGCTAGCAATTGCCGAGTCTTGGCATCAATATTTTGTTAGAAGGAACCTCATAGAAGGTTAGCCAGATCATGCCAGACCAACACAGACCCACAAGAAGAGGTTTTACTGGGAGAAATCAAGGAAGAGAAGAAAGAGGAAAAATATCAAGGCGTCGGGGTCCTCTGTCTTTTATTGTGTCTGTGACGTAGATGTCAGGTAATCACTTGCAGCAACACACACTGGTGAGGTACACACTGGAAGTGTGTCGGGTTTGCCATGGCCATAGACACAAGCATGTCCTTGTCACCTAGGAGTGATATTATCCCTGGATTTGGAGGTTGAAAGTAAAGCCTCTTCTAATGCCAGCAGAGATAATGTACGTAAACTTGGAATTGGAATAGATAGAATTAGAGAAGTGAGGGGAAAATATGTTAAAAGAGGGGTGGATTTATCCATACATTCAATATCCATATATTAATACTAAACAAATATGAACATATATTGAACATGAGAAACCAAAAAATGATGCCAAAAGCATACAAATGCTTTAGCAAGCATACAAGAGATCAAAAAAGCTAAGAAGATATTGTGATAGTATATGACTATTTTAAGCATTACTTTCTAAAATAAATACCTATTACATTATTTCCTTATTGTTATGAAAATCTGTAGTTAAGGCATGTAAATTCTTATTATGACTTGAAACACATATATCATTTTAACATTCTATGCCTTTGTGATAAACATATATATATTAATATACTAATATATATACTAATTATATAATTATATATAATATATAATTAATATACTTTGAGATATATATATGTATATATATATATATATAATTTCTACCAGAAAATCAATGCCCCTGAAGAAAATTAAAAGCAGATGACACAGGGTCAGCAAAGTCAGCAGTAAGTTGCACCTGGAACCTGAGAGTTACAATTAGTAAGTTCCAAGCAAGAATGAAATTTCTCACGGAGGTAGCCAGGATCCAGATACAGGCAAACTATAGTTTTGAGATAATAGCCCAGGTTAACAGCAAGTATTTCCTGGAGTACACATTGAGCTTCATTGTTTCTAAAGTAAGAATGAGGGAGAGATTAGTGATAATTGAATCAGCAGCTGAATCTCCATGCTCTGATTTACCTGCTTATGATACAAATAATCGATTCTTTCCATATGTGAAGCTCAGGCATTATCCTTAAAGTGGAGGGGCCATTGTTTTTTGACACGTAATATTGGGCCTTCTACAAGAAAGATACAATCTCCATATTGAGCCAGAGGCTAGGGATGTGCTCATCCACTCTCAAAATTGGGTCATCAAATTGCTATGTAAGTAAGTATCAGCAGCCACCCTGGTACTCTATTAAAATTTGCACTTGTAATAGTCACAGATGCCAATGAACCTGGCAAACAAAGCTCTTCTGGACAGAGAAGTTACCATTCTGTTTCCATAAATGTCACACATGGTCCACTATCCATATGTGGTTTACATTGTCATTGTGCTTTGGGAAAGACTAGTTTCTGGAGCACAGTATTTCATACATGTCAGTCCATTCCTCTCTGTATAATAAGGGGAGAGATGACCTGGTTAGGAATAACAGTATGTCATCAGATGTTGGTGTGACCTTGGGAATATAGACTCAAATGAGTAATTTCCCCAATAATTTTGTATTTCTCATTTTAGTAGTGGATGATTAGTAAATTATCATTATCTCTTTACTAGTATGCTGTGTTTAAAAACAAGCACTGAGAGGTATGTCATTGATATTTATGAAAACATACCAATTTGCCCAAGGTAACATTCATAATAAACCTCTTGCATCTCTTTAGATTTCAAAAATTCTGGTGGTCTTTTGTGTAAATACACAATGCATGTGCAAGTACAGCAATCACACATACAAATGAGGGATTTTTGAGAATGTGCATATAGTCTAAGAATCCCTTTAAAAATAAATCGTTCAATATTTTTTAGTCTTAGGCAAAGATTCTGAATTTTGTATAATAATATAGGTATATTCAGAAAAAGTCCTGAATTAATATTCCATTTGGGCTCCATTTCAATCATGTTAATTGGAGCTCACTAATAGGTATTGAAAAACTCACTAATAAATATTGAAGCAATACAATGCAAGCAGTCAGTAAATACACATGTGGAAACATACATAGGAACATCATAAACATCATGAACAGGGAGCAGGAAGAAACATTTGCAATATCAGAGTCTCAATGAGAAAGACTCAGGCAGACATAGAGGAACCCAGATAAGTCTTTAGGATGTAGGGTCAAATAGCCAGAAATATGATCAGCTCAAAAGTACCACAGACGTGCTTTGCTCTATGTCAATGTAGACATAGGTACCTTGCAAACAGTCAGAATGTAGCTTCATTTGAAAGATCAGTGTCACAGTCTGGAAGGCGCAGAGGTACCAAGTACAGAGTTCCAGGAATAAATTCAGCCAACTTGTAACACTGATTTGTTTTTCTGTTTGTCAAAGTATACAGGAAAGAAGGTAAAAGAATATTTTTCCTATCATATCCTATTGATTTTGCTGTTTCTGCCTCCAAACCCAGAGAGAAGAAGTAGGAATGAATCAGCAGCTCTGATGGAGACCTCCAAGGATAGAGCAGCCTTTGATATCCATCACTAGATATGAGATCTCTCTCCTGATTGGTTCTGATTACATTCTCTATTTGAATGCTCAAACTCCATCAATCAGAAACAAGGAGAGCAAATAAATTTGCCTGCATGGAGGTATTTTATCAGTTAGGCGCCTGGCTGAATTCTAGGACTTAACTGTCCCTGGGTCTAACCAAAGCCCAAATTTATGGAAAAAAAGAGAAGGAAGTGTGGTTCTGGATTTGAGAGGATACAGAGTCAGTGGAAGTTGTCAATTGTAGTGACTGTTTCAGAGCCTCCATGCTCTGATTCCTCTGCTTCTGATTCCATTAAAGGAACTTTCATATTGTGAGAAATACAGGTATCACATTTGGGTTGTGCCTTCCTTGTCTCAGTCATGCAGAGTTGTTTCTTATGCAAAGATTCTTGATTTCAAGGTTCAGCTAGTGACAGATACTAGTTGTGTTCTAACATTATACATCCTTAGGTCACCCACTGTGGGGAATGCAATGCCAGGATATGTACTCAGAATTCAGTCTTGAACTCTCTAAATACTGAAGATCTAACAAATAGAGAGATCCTACCATACCCAGAAAACAATGACTCTTGGGATATTGATGCTGGAAGCCTGTGGTTATTAATGGTCATAGATGTTCAACAATCCTACCATGTTTGCACTTTTTTCTTTCTTTCTTTTTATTTATTTATTTTTTTTTTAATTTTTTTCTCAAATCATAATTAATTCACACAGGGGTATAAACACAGAAAGGCAGGACGTGGGGAAGGGAATGACACTGGAGACTGGAGTGTGGGTGCTCAGGGGGAATATAGATATCTTCAGAACCGTGTATCAGCTAGGTGAAGGTTCAGGGGACAAGTCACCATGACTCTTCCTATGACTCACTTGTCCCCATCTAAGCTGGTATTATCTGCCAAGGCTACCTATTCACAAGGTCCATGACCACTCAGGCTTATAAATTTCCACAAAAGCTGTCTGTTTATATTAGCTTATAGCCATCTGTTTCAATGTTCAATGTTCTTCCACTGAGACCCAAGACTTGGTGTTAGTATACATGTATGACAGGCCTATTGCTGATTTTAGGCCTATGGCTGATTTTAGGCCTACAGTGTGTAAGCAGGGCTGCCACTGACATCTCCTCCCTTCTCTAAGTATAGAAGGGCTGTAGCAATTCTAAACTTGTGAAGGCGAGGATAGAGGCCTGACCTCCAGTATTTGAAGGGGACCTTGTAATAGCTCCAGTCCCCCTGTCGTTGTCCAGTGAGACATGAGGGCCATACCCATCCCGATGTCTTTTTCCTGGAGAGGGGATACTTTTGACATCAACCCCTATGCAGTCAGGCTTGTCCCTCAGGGAACCCAGATAGATATTTTTATCTTTTATTGATATTCCCTTGCAGTGCTTAGCCTCGCAGCCTAAGCAAGAATTCAGATTGCCTGTCAGAGGGGGTTCTGGGTGGCCCCTCTCTGCTTGGTCTAGGGGCAGAAGTCCCCCCTTTTAGGTTGGGTGGAGATGGGTTTTGGAAACACCCTGTATAAAGTAACCACCTCATCTTGAGTCTCATGGTCCTCCATAGCTAACTCATGATAATGTATCTGAGTAGGTTTTGCTACCAAATTATTTATCTGTTGTATCACAGAGTTAGTCTGCCTATTTGAGAGCCAGGGACCAGCAGAAGAAAAGCATAAAGAACCCAAATAATGGTCCCAAGATGGGAGGAAATAGGGTTGACAACCTTGGAGAGGCTGCAAATCAATTCTTGTACCAGCATTCATCTGTCTCTTTCTCTCTCTGATTTTTTTTTAGGCTTCACTACCTATTTCATGCTCTCTTTAACCCTCCTTGTCTTGTCTATGTAAAGGCAACCTTCTTCTTTGAGGGTTGTACACAGTCAAGAGCTGTATACAGTCTTTTCTATTGTACTAGAGTAAATCATGTCCAATAAGGATCTTTGCGATTTTAGGAGGTCTTTTCAGACGGCGAAACTTTTATTATCATTTGGCAGACACAAGTTTTCTAGAATGTTTATACTTCTGTGTCAGTAGCTCTCTTATTAACAGTTCAGGGTTGTTTGATCTCTTTGGGGAATTTAATGCATCATGGCCTGATGGTGTCCACCTCACTATTAAATACTGAAAAAGAAAGAAGTGTACACAGTGTTTTTCATTGTGTCTTTGTACAAGTGAATACTGAGAGTATAACTAATATATCTTTATTACCATTCTCTAATCAGCTATGAGGTCTCCATAGTATTTCATGAATATTTAAGAAACTATACTACTTTGTGTGAGGTATAGCTGTAAACAGTAAAAATCTTGCAACAGTGTGTGTTTCAGAATAAGTCTGGGTATCATTGCAAATGCATACAAAATGTTCCATACACACAATGTACTGTTGGGGCTATCCACAGTATATAAACTTTTTCATGCTCTAATGGAGTTCTCAAAGGTAACAACAGACTTTTATTTTCATTCTAGCTATGAGATCTCTATTCTGATTGGATCTGATTCCATTCTCTATTTGAATATAAAAACTTCATCCATCTGAAGCAAGGAGAGCAAATAAATTTCTCTGTAGGCAGTGATTTGATCAGTCAGTCTGCTGGCTATATTCCAGGACTTATCTGCTTCTGATATAGCCCAGCCTGACTGTATGGTGCTAAAGAGAAAGAAGGGTGCTTCTTTAACTGGCAGGATGCAGATTCAGAGGAATCCTGGAAATAGAGTGATTGTTTGTTTCTGATTCCTTGACTCCGGTAAAAGAACTGAGGTCAATATATTTGATTCCTTTGGGGAAATCAATGTATCTTGTCCTGATTGTCTACAGCTTGGTATTGCATACTGATAAGAAAGAAATGGATACAGTAATTTTCATTGTGTCTGTGTACTAGTGGATACTAAGAGACTTAGCCCTTTCTTATTATTTGTGCTCTGTTTTTGGCAAGCAGTTCAAAATGAGTACAGGTGGAGCAGGACACAGGCAGAATATTTCACTTAGTATTGCAATATAATTGTGAGGATACACTACAAGAAATAAATGTAAAAGAAATGCTATAATCAGAGCAGACAACACAGACATCAGAAGCAGTTTTGGAAGCAGATACAGTCACATCGCAATTACGCAGGAATCAACAAAAATTTCAAGAAAAAGATTCACAGTAAGAAAGGCTCAGGAAGAAAGGGAGGATCTCTGGAAAATTATTTGGATCTAGGCATAAGTATCCCAGAATAGGAATAGCCCCTGTGTTCCAATTACTTGTTTTTCTGTTGGTCAATGTAGAAATAAAAAAAGATGAAGAGTGGTTCCTATCATGGACTTCATTTTCTGCTTGAGTCAAGGAACTCAGGGAGGAGGGCATGGGAGATGAATCATCAACACTGCAGGACATCTCCAAGGTTACAGCAGGCTTTGATGTCACTACCTAGATATGAGATCTCTTTTCTGATTGGATCTGATCCATTTTCTATTTGAATGCACAAACTCTATCAATCAGAAACAAGGAGAGAAAATAAACTTATCTTCAGGGAAGGATTACATCAGTCAGACTGCTGGCTAATTTCCAGGACTTATGAGGTCCTGAAAATAAACAAAGCCTGACTGTGTGGTGAAAAAGAGAATAAACAGTGCTTCACTAACTGACAGGGGACAGAGTCAATGGAAATCACCAAAGAAAGTAATTGTTTATTTCAGAGCCTGCATTCTCTGATTCCTTGGTACCTAGTTCCTGTAGAGTGAAGACAACACGTGTGAAATTCAGGTGTCAGGGTTTTGGTGTGCATTTCTTGCCTTAGTCATGCTGGACTGTGTCTTCTGTAAAAAAAGATACAAGATTCAAGCTTCAGATTGTCACAGAGACAAGGGATGTTATGACATATTCTCCCCCTTAGATTGACCTATGGGAGATATATTTTGGCAGCAAATGTTCCCAACTTACTGACTTGGAGTCTCTGAAAATTCAGATGTAACTGATAGACAGCAATCCTATCATACCCAGAAACCAAGCACTCTTGGGACATTGATGTTAGTAGCCTGCTGCCTTTTATGGCAAAAGACATTCAACACACACACACACACACACACACACACACACACACACGCACACGCGTGCAAACTGTGCTTATTCAGTTATTGTCTTTTGGTAATTACTAGATTATGCATAATCTAGTATGTTTGTTTTTTGGTTTCAGTCCATTGCTAACTAAGTGATCAGGGGAGTCATGAGCCCTATGAGGAATTCAAAACATCCTCTTCTATTGGCCTCCATCTTCTTTTTAAACACTGAGACGATAAAACAATTAGATACAGTAATTTTCATGATGTCTTTTTACTAGTGGATAACTTGAGACTGACTTTTTTTTTGCATTATATGTATTCTATAGTTAATTAAAAGGACTTTGTTACATATCATCCATATTTGTGAAATACTACAACATTGATTAATATATTCTTCATAGTAGTAAACACCTTGAAATTATATATGCTTCAGAAACTATAG
>NW_021618972.1:0-1799 GCF_004785775.1 Grammomys surdaster | reverse complement strand
GAAGTTTTGGGGTCACTTAAGTAATCTATCATATCATCTGCAAATAGTGATGTTTTGACTTCTTCCTTTCCAATATGTATTCTTTTGATCTTTTTTTGTTGTCTAATTGCTCTGGCTAAGACTTCCAGTACCATATTAAATAGGTAGGGAGAGAGTGAGCAGCCTTGTCTAGTCCCTGATTTTTTGTGGAATTGCTTCGAGTTTCTCTCCATTGAGTTTGATGTTGGCTACTGGTTTGCTGTAAATTGCTTTTACTATGTTTAGGTATGGGCTTTGAATTCCTGATCTTTCCAAGACTTTTAACATGAAGGGATGTTTAATTTTGTCAAATGCTTTATCAGTATCTAGTGAGATGATCATGTGGTTTTTTTCTTTTGAGTTTGTTTATATAGTGGATTATGTTGATGGATTTTCATATATTGACCCATCCCTGCATCCCTGGCATAAAGCCTACTTGATCATGATGTCTTGATGTGTTCTTGGATTCAGTTTGTGAGAATTTTATTGAGTTTTTTTTTTTTTTGCCTTGATATTCATAGAGAGTTTGGTCTGAAGTTCTCTTTCTTTGTTGAGTCTTTGTGTGGTTTAGGTGTGAGCATAATTGTGGCTTCATAGAACAAATGGGGTCGTATTCCTTCTGTTTCTATTTTGTGGAATAGTTTGAAGAGAATTGGTATTAGGTCTTCCTTGAAGGTCTGATAGAATTCTGCACTAAAACCCTCTGGTCTTGGGCTTTTTTTGGTGGGTAGACTTTTAATGACTGCTTCTATTTCTTTAGTGTTTATGGACCTGTTTAGATGGTTTATCTGACCCTGATTTAACTTTGGTACCTGGTGTCTGTCTAGAAAATTGTCCATTTCATCCAGATTTTCCAGTTTTGTTGAGTATAGGCTTTTGTAGCAGGACCTGACGATTTTTTTAATTCCCTCAGTTTCTGTTATTATGTCTCCCTTTTCAGTTCTGATGTTACTAATTTGGATAATGTTTCTGTGCCCTCTGGTTAACCTGGGTAAGGGTTTATCTGTCTTGCTGATTTTCATAAAGAACAAGCTCCTGGTTTTGTTTTATGTTTGTATAGTTCCTTTTGTTTCTACTTGGTTGATTTCATCCCTGAGTTTGATTATTTCCTGCCTTCTACTCCTCTTGGGTGTATTTGCTTCTTTTTGTTCTAGAGCTTTCATGTGTGCTGTCAAGCTGCTAATGTATGCTCTCTCCAGTTTCTTTTTGTAGGCACTCAGAGCTTTCCTCTCAGCACTGTTTTGATTGTGTCCCACAAGTTTTGATATGATGTGCCTTCATTTTCATTGGATTCTAAAAAGTCTTTGTTATCTTTCTTTATTTCTTCCTTGACCAAGTCATCATTGACTAGACCGTTGTTCAGTTTCCATGTGTATGTGGGCTTTGCATTGTTTTTGTTGTTATTGAAGACCAGCCTTAGCCCACAGTGATCAGATAGGATGCATGGAATTATTTTAATTTTCTTGTATCCATTGAGGCCTGTTTTGTGATCAATTATATGGCCAATTTTGGTGAAGGTACCATGAGGTTCTGAGAAGGAGGTATATATATTGTTTTAGGATAAAATGTTCTAAAGATATCTGTAAAATCCATTTGGTTCATACTTTCTCTTAGTGTCACTGTGTCTCTGTTTAGTTTCTGTTTCTATGATCTGCCTTTTGCTGAGAGTGGGATGTTGAAGACAGAGACTGCTGTTGACTATGGGGACTTTGGAAGTTGAACTAAATGTACTTGTTATTATACTATGACTAGGTATGGCCCCCATAGTCTCATGTGTTTGA
>NW_021618971.1:0-7083 GCF_004785775.1 Grammomys surdaster | reverse complement strand
GATTTAGTTTTAACAGGCCCCTCTACTGCTTCCTCTGCTTCTTGCCTTTATGCTCATGTTCCTTGTGGTGACTGCCATCAGAGAATCTTTTAGAGCCACGGTGCTGTTTTGCTTCTTCCAAAAACTTGTCCAGACCAAAAGGATCTTCCTCAAACTGAACTGGTCCTTCTCGGCCCCTCTGTCTACGGTCTGTACCAGAAAACTCCTTCTCAGGAACAAATCTGTTGGTCTTTATCCTGGTTTCGAGGTCATCACCATACATGTCCTTGTCCAGATTTGGACTGGGCTTGTAGATACTCTGAGCCATATCTTTGCCACCCCTCCAGGCCTCATCATAAACATTGTAAATGTCATCCTCTCCGCCCGCAAAGCCACTGCCCATACCCTGGGATTGGTTGAAGAGCCTTTGGTCATACTGATCGTCACTGGAAGTTCGAGGATTGGGCACACCAAGAGCAATGACTTCACTGATATCTCGATTTTCATCTCTCTGTAGTTTTGACCTACTCTTATCAGGAGCTGCCCTGGAAAGGTTCCGGTCTCGCTGCCTCTCTTTGCGCCTGTCATGACGGATTTCGTCTCTTTCACAGGCCTCTCCATCCTCTTCGTCCACATGGGTTTTGATCTCAGCTCTCCTTTCTCTGGCTTTCTGGGCCATTTCTCTAAGTTTCTCTTCATGTTTCTCCTTTTCTTTTTGAGCCATCTTTCTCTCTAGTTGGGCTCGCATTTCCACCGCTTCTCGAGCCTTCCGTTCAGCAATGTATAGCACTTCAGCCAGTTTGGCAAAGTTTTCATTGATTTGGACTGTCTGAAGTCCTCTTCCGTCAGCAGCCTCCCGTTTATCCAGTGGAATTGTGTACCCCTTCGAGTTCTTCCACTTGGATACACATGGCGGGATCTTCCACCTCTTCTGTTCTTCTACACTAATCTTCCGAGGAGGAGAGTGCATTACAGGTACGGGAGGAGATGGAGGCCTCGGGGGAATTTTCTTATTGATCCTGAATTTTGGAGGCTCCATTGGGTCCTTCTGCCTTTCAACAATCCGAATAACCCTCTGTTTAGCTCCCGAATTGAATGTTTTTCCTTGCTGGGATGGCGTGTACTGGACATACTGGGCAGGAGGCAGTTTCTCAGCTGCGTGAAGAACAGGCTTGGCCCCAACAATCTTCTTTGCTAGGATCTTCTCCAAGGCTGCTTTTGTCCTCTCTGTAATTTCTTTAATTGTCTCCTCATCCGGCCTTGGCAGTTCTGGGTCATCTGGATTCATAACCTCCTTTGGAACAAGGTCAGTATATTTGCTATAAATGACCTTGTCTTTGGAATGTCCTTGTCGAGCAATTGTGTCATATTTAATTTTCCCTTCCTGATCCAAATGAATGGGCAGAGCATTGGACACTTTTTTCTGCCGCCCCATATCCAGAGGATACTGGGCCACGTGGATTTCAGGGAAAGCACCTCCATCTCCAAAATCCTCCGGCAACCGTGGAATCCAGCCTTTCCTGTATCCATATGAGGGAGGCTCCCTTCCAGACAAATCCAGAGAGGTCTGCAGTGATCTCTGACATCTTGCCCTTTCTTCAGCTTCAAGTTGGTCCTGAGATAGCCGAGTAGGCGCAGGTAAAAAGCTGAGCATGCTCTTCTTCTGCATCTTCAAGAGCAAACCACACCTTCCGGAGGACAAGTCTTTCCCACAGTGAGGAACACAAGGGAAGAAACGTTTGCTCAGTGTACAGATGCCCTGACCAAACGACCCTCTGGGCTTTGCAGTTCTTTGAGCTGAAATTGTGGCAGCCACCGGTTTGTAGTTGAAATCAACCAACAAAGGTCAGCTGTGAATCGAAGTCCAAGAATCGGGTCCTTTCTCAGTCCCAAGAGGCTAGCAGTAGAAGGAGTTTCCAACAGATTTGCTAGCAAGTGGATGCAAGCACACAAAGAAGACTGAGTCTTCCTTCTTCCCAAGTCCTTATATAGGTCTCCAGGAGAAGGTGTGGCCCAGATTAAAGGTGTGAACCACCACACCTGGACCGGGTGACTTGCTTTGTCCTAGGCTGACCTTGAATTCAGAGATCTCCTTGCATCGGAATCCTGGGATTAAAAGCCTGTATTATCTTGACCGGGCCTAAGCTTTTCACAACCGCTATGCCTCAAGATCTCCCTGACAAGATCCAGGTCAGAAACTTGTATCTTCTGGCCTGAAGATTTGGATCACAGGAGAGCCTTCCAATTCTAGATTGCAGTTCATTCAAGATATAATCAGTTTGACTACAAGGAATATCCATTAAAATGTGGGAAATTGAAGATGCATAGACCAAAACCTGGGAAGTAGGATTGAAAGAACCGGATGGATACGTGTTCTTACAGTCAAGTCTCATTTTCTACAGAGACTTATCATTTGGGGTGTTCGTACCATGATCTTCTCTCAATGTGCTCAAAAGTGTTGTGGATAGCCCTGGGGCTGTTTGTATTTTGATGGTAATTCTGCTCTCCTGGGTGGGTATTCAGGCTTTTTTTTTTTTTTTTTCTCCAGACAAGGTTTCTCTGTGTAGCCCTGGCTGTCCTGGAACTCACTCTGTAGAGCAGGCTGGCCTCAAACTCAGAAATCGGCCTGCCTCTGCCTGCCAAGTGCTGGGATTAAAGGCATGCGCCACCACCGCCCGGCTGCCAGCTTATTTTTTTAATAGACTATCTTTTTCGAAAAAAGATCTTATTGACTTTCTTTGGTGTATATGAATGTTAGCCCACAGAAGCCAGAAGCAGGCACCAGATTCTCAAAGAACTGGAGTTACAGATGGTTGTGAGCTGCCATGTGGGCTGTTGGCAACTGAACCTGGGTCCTCTGCAAGAGCAGCCAGTGCTCTTAACTGATGAGCTGTCTCTCAAGCACCTACCTGAATATTCCAGTCAAGTTATTTTGTTTTCCTCTGGCATAAAGTAGTGCTGTAAACAATGCAATAATGTAACTTTCTCATGTAAGTCCCAAGGTCTTGTTAGATATCCAAAGGAATATAGGGTTGTTGTTTTTTTTTTTTTTCCTTCTTCTCCTGTTATTTAACAGGAATGTTGGGCTGGAGAGATGGCTCAACAGTTAAGAGCACTGACTGTTCTGCCAGAGGTCCTGAGTTCAATTCCCAGCAATGACAGGGTGGCTCACAACCATCGGTAACGGGATCCAATGCACTCTTCTAGTGTGTGTCTGAAGACAGCTGCAGTGTACTCATATAAATAAAAAGCAAATGTTTAAAAAACAATACAGGGATGTATCTGGGTGCGGAGCTATTCTCGGGTCCTGGTAAACCCTTTCGACATGCAAATTCAAGTATCTTTTAACTACAGTAGTATTTTCTTCAAAACCACTTTTATTATTTACCTTCTATCCTTGCCTCAATTTTTTCTTTTGAAAAGACTCTTCTCTTTTTTCCATGATATCATTACATTTGTTTCTTTATTTATTCATTTATTTATTCATTTACTGCGTGTCTAATCACGCATGCTTGCAAACACACAGGCATAGGCCACAGTGTGCACATGGCCACCAGAGGACACCTCCCAGTAGTCAGTCTCTTCCCTACTGTCATTCTCATGGCATTCTTTGCTATTTTCTATCCTTTTAAACGCTCTTAGTATAAAATAAATACTATTTAGAAGCAAAACTACAGAACCTTGCATCTCTCACCAAGCTTGAGAGATAAATCTATGGGCTCTTGAGGTGGTTGGGGACGCTAGTATCAAGCCAGAGGGAATACGGTGGAAAGGGAGAAAATCCTTTTCTAACAGATTCCTCAAGAAAGGTCCACAGAAGCACCGCCTTCTGAATTACTGGGATTAATACAAATCTTTATACTTGAAAGTCTATTTTTCTGGATTAAAAAAAAAAATCTTGCCTTTTTTTTTTTACCTTTTTTTGTTTTTATTTCAAACAAGCTGTACTAAGCAAGACCTCAGTTTCCCCATGGAACAGTAGAAGAGCACAACAGGGCAAATGCATCTGCTAGTACAGTTTCAGTGTGCGAACACTATCCCTCTCACCATTTGGAGAGATGTCATTCATAAAGTTTATTCATAAAGTTCTTACCAGAAAATTTTACCCCTGGATTACTGTCACATATGGAAAGTAGTCTCAGTTCTGTGTGGGGCAGAGTTTTCTGTAAGTGCTGCAAGATTGGAGAAGCAGAAACATAACCCATTCTTTATTTAAAACACACACACACACACCCTACTGTGATGTAGACTATTCAACCCTTCTATCTCATGGAATAAAATAAAGTGCTGGGATCACTGAGATTTGTCTTTTAACTTTAGTCTTTTTATTTACAGTCCAGTCTTTATTCCCCTCCAGGTCAAACCTCTGACAGTTCCTCATTCCATTCTTTTTCCCCCAGCTTCCAGAGGATGTCCCCACTCGCTGGGGTCTCAAGTGTCTCAAGTGTTAGGTGCATCTCCTCTCTGAGGCCAGACCACCCAGTCCTCTGCTGTATACGTCAGATTTAGTTTTAACAGGCCCCTCTACTGCTTCCTCTGCTTCTTGCCTTTATGCTCATGTTCCTTGTGGTGACTGCCATCAGAGAATCTTTTAGAGCCACGGTGCTGTTTTGCTTCTTCCAAAAACTTGTCCAGACCAAAAGGATCTTCCTCAAACTGAACTGGTCCTTCTCGGCCCCTCTGTCTACGGTCTGTACCAGAAAACTCCTTCTCAGGAACAAATCTGTTGGTCTTTATCCTGGTTTCGAGGTCATCACCATACATGTCCTTGTCCAGATTTGGACTGGGCTTGTAGATACTCTGAGCCATATCTTTGCCACCCCTCCAGGCCTCATCATAAACATTGTAAATGTCATCCTCTCCGCCCGCAAAGCCACTGCCCATACCCTGGGATTGGTTGAAGAGCCTTTGGTCATACTGATCGTCACTGGAAGTTCGAGGATTGGGCACACCAAGAGCAATGACTTCACTGATATCTCGATTTTCATCTCTCTGTAGTTTTGACCTACTCTTATCAGGAGCTGCCCTGGAAAGGTTCCGGTCTCGCTGCCTCTCTTTGCGCCTGTCATGACGGATTTCGTCTCTTTCACAGGCCTCTCCATCCTCTTCGTCCACATGGGTTTTGATCTCAGCTCTCCTTTCTCTGGCTTTCTGGGCCATTTCTCTAAGTTTCTCTTCATGTTTCTCCTTTTCTTTTTGAGCCATCTTTCTCTCTAGTTGGGCTCGCATTTCCACCGCTTCTCGAGCCTTCCGTTCAGCAATGTATAGCACTTCAGCCAGTTTGGCAAAGTTTTCATTGATTTGGACTGTCTGAAGTCCTCTTCCGTCAGCAGCCTCCCGTTTATCCAGTGGAATTGTGTACCCCTTCGAGTTCTTCCACTTGGATACACATGGCGGGATCTTCCACCTCTTCTGTTCTTCTACACTAATCTTCCGAGGAGGAGAGTGCATTACAGGTACGGGAGGAGATGGAGGCCTCGGGGGAATTTTCTTATTGATCCTGAATTTTGGAGGCTCCATTGGGTCCTTCTGCCTTTCAACAATCCGAATAACCCTCTGTTTAGCTCCCGAATTGAATGTTTTTCCTTGCTGGGATGGCGTGTACTGGACATACTGGGCAGGAGGCAGTTTCTCAGCTGCGTGAAGAACAGGCTTGGCCCCAACAATCTTCTTTGCTAGGATCTTCTCCAAGGCTGCTTTTGTCCTCTCTGTAATTTCTTTAATTGTCTCCTCATCCGGCCTTGGCAGTTCTGGGTCATCTGGATTCATAACCTCCTTTGGAACAAGGTCAGTATATTTGCTATAAATGACCTTGTCTTTGGAATGTCCTTGTCGAGCAATTGTGTCATATTTAATTTTCCCTTCCTGATCCAAATGAATGGGCAGAGCATTGGACACTTTTTTCTGCCGCCCCATATCCAGAGGATACTGGGCCACGTGGATTTCAGGGAAAGCACCTCCATCTCCAAAATCCTCCGGCAACCGTGGAATCCAGCCTTTCCTGTATCCATATGAGGGAGGCTCCCTTCCAGACAAATCCAGAGAGGTCTGCAGTGATCTCTGACATCTTGCCCTTTCTTCAGCTTCAAGTTGGTCCTGAGATAGCCGAGTAGGCGCAGGTAAAAAGCTGAGCATGCTCTTCTTCTGCATCTTCAAGAGCAAACCACACCTTCCGGAGGACAAGTCTTTCCCACAGTGAGGAACACAAGGGAAGAAACGTTTGCTCAGTGTACAGATGCCCTGACCAAACGACCCTCTGGGCTTTGCAGTTCTTTGAGCTGAAATTGTGGCAGCCACCGGTTTGTAGTTGAAATCAACCAACAAAGGTCAGCTGTGAATCGAAGTCCAAGAATCGGGTCCTTTCTCAGTCCCAAGAGGCTAGCAGTAGAAGGAGTTTCCAACAGATTTGCTAGCAAGTGGATGCAAGCACACAAAGAAGACTGAGTCTTCCTTCTTCCCAAGTCCTTATATAGGTCTCCAGGAGAAGGTGTGGCCCAGATTAAAGGTGTGAACCACCACACCTGGACCGGGTGACTTGCTTTGTCCTAGGCTGACCTTGAATTCAGAGATCTCCTTGCATCGGAATCCTGGGATTAAAAGCCTGTATTATCTTGACCGGGCCTAAGCTTTTCACAACCGCTATGCCTCAAGATCTCCCTGACAAGATCCAGGTCAGAAACTTGTATCTTCTGGCCTGAAGATTTGGATCACAGGAGAGCCTTCCAATTCTAGATTGCAGTTCATTCAAGATATAATCAGTTTGACTACAAGGAATATCCATTAAAATGTGGGAAATTGAAGATGCATAGACCAAAACCTGGGAAGTAGGATTGAAAGAACCGGATGGATACGTGTTCTTACAGTCAAGTCTCATTTTCTACAGAGACTTATCATTTGGGGTGTTCGTACCATGATCTTCTCTCAATGTGCTCAAAAGTGTTGTGGATAGCCCTGGGGCTGTTTGTATTTTGATGGTAATTCTGCTCTCCTGGGTGGGTATTCAGGCTTTTTTTTTTTTTTTTTCTCCAGACAAGGTTTCTCTGTGTAGCCCTGGCTGTCCTGGAACTCACTCTGTAGAGCAGGCTGGCCTCAAACTCAGAAATC
>NW_021618970.1:0-5910 GCF_004785775.1 Grammomys surdaster | reverse complement strand
GACCAAAGACCCCAAGAAATGTAACAAGGCTGCTGGTGGCCAACTACTTCCCTGGCACAGACAAAAATCTGAATGACAGAGGACCAAGCTGTGAAGAAAGGAATGGGAGGGACCTAAGACTGGGACTCTGCTAAAGGCAAGCTAGCTTGGGTATTGTATAGAGACCTCGGATCCTCCCCTTCCCTGTTGATCCTGTTTAGAAACCCACCCCAGTACCTTCCCACTATGTCTCCTCAGAGTGTCTTCAGGGAACAAGAAGCTGCCATTGCAAGGAGCCTGATTTTACTTCTGGTGTTCACCAATGTCCCTCTAACTCTTGCTCGCCCCCCAGTTGCTTGTTTTGCAGTGTCCAGCATGTAATCCAGAGCCTTGTACAAGCTAAGCAGGGGTCAGCCACACCCCGGCTCCTCTTCTGTCTACTAGACAGCTACTTTATTTTGTTTGCACAATGTTTTTGTAAGTGTCAGCTGGCTTCCAGCACAGTGTTGGTGAAATCAACCTGGTGTGGCAGCCATACCTGTCATCCTGGAATTCTGCAACCTTCTAAAACTTCCGTAACTTTAAAATTCCAAGCTCTCTCTACAATTTCAACATCTCCTTAAAAGTTCAAAGTCTGTAAACTATATAATTTTTAAAAAAATCAGTCACATAATTCCTTAGTCCAAGAGGTGTCAGGGCAGTTCTAGTTAGATCAAAGAAAATTCAAAACCCAGATGTATACATAAAATCTTTTATATGTCCAGCATCTGGAATTTAATCTTCTGGACTCCATGGGGCTTCGGCAACTCCACTTCTCTGCCTCCTCCACCTTTAGTATAACATGGCTCATTGGGCTCCAAGCACTAGCTGTTCTCCATGGCCTCTTCAATCCTTCCGCTTCCATACTGCTAAAAACTCTTGAGTGGGTTTCTGGAAACACAGAGGTGAGAAGTGTTGGCCTAGAGTTTTCTCCAAGCAGACCTGTGGGGCATCGGGGTGGGGGTGGGGTGGGGAGTTGTTCTCTGTGTGGTTGGGGTTGCGGGGGAAGGAGGGCAGACGGGTTTCCCAGCTTGGGTGTGGGCGAGCAGGATTTCCAGCCTAACAAGCATATTGCAGGAACAGCTCTGAGAATCTTTGGGGGGACTCTGAAACTTCACAAGCCAGACTTCTACAGATTTATCTCAACATTCTTCTCTTTCAAGTTTCCACAGAATAACCCATTAAACTCAGAAATTTGGGCTTTTTAGGCCCAAATTTCCAAATACTTCCACAGCCGTCCCAAGACAATTCAGTCAGATCTGTTGCAACAGTTGCCCACTCTGCTACCAATTCCTGTCTGTGTTAGGTTTCTGTTGCTGTGATAAACACCATGAGGTGGAGGTGTTCCCTTATTTAGTTATTGATTGTGTCAGTAAAGATGGCAGAAGTTAATTGCTGGGCGAAGGAAAAAAAGTGGGATTTCTGGGTCCCACCCAGAAAAGGAGGGGATGAGCTAGAGAGAGGGCTTTTCGGCCAGGGTTTGGGAAGAGGAGCATGTAAGGCCTGGGGACAACTAGAACCGGTGGCGGCCTCAGCCACCTGCGGAGTTCTGATATAAGATAGTTCATGAGTTTAGGACAATAGATTCTGCACCCAGCCATTGAGTTATCTGGCTAGTTTTTAAATATTAAGGCTATCTGGTGTTTTTCATCCGCAGCGACTCAAGTGGGCAGGAGAAAGGGCACATCTGCGAGGCAGTCATTGGCGTTCTTGGGAAAAGCAAGCTCTCGGAAAAAAGAGCAAGCATGATTTTAAAATTTACACACAACAACCTAAAGCTACTTGGGGAGTAAAGGGTTTGTTTAATCTTACAGTTGACAGGCCATCATGAACAGAAGTTAGGGCAGGAACTGGAGCAGAAGCCATGGAGGAGTGCTGCTTACTGCCTTACTCCTCTCAGCTTGCTTTTTCATATCGCCCAGGAGTGACACTACTCACAGGGGGCTGAGGCATCCCAGGTCAATCATTAACCATGAAAATGTCCCAGAGGAGACTTGCCTACAGACCAATCTGGTGTAGGCATTTCCTTTTCCCGGGTGTGACTAGCTGTGTGGGGCTGACAGAAGATAGCCAGCACCATGACTTTTGGCTATGTGGTTCTGTAGATGGAGCCTGGAGTCCTCTTGACCCACTGAGCCAATTCCTATGTTTGCCATAAGTTATTGAGCCCCTTCAGCAGCCACCCTCTGGCTTTCACCTCCATACAGCTGCTGTTCCTTTCAGAGAAATGCATTAGTGTGCCTGATTCTAACAAGTAAATTACAGTGGTGGTTTACACCCATGGCAGGGGGCTTGTTTGCAGGAAATTATGGTGTTTAAAAACAAGGCACCCTAGTGTGTGCATGAGAAAAAAAATTAATTAAAACCCAGGCTCTATGATGGGCGGGAGTGTAGCTTAATTGGTAGAGCACTTGCTTGGCATGCACCAGTCTCTGGATTTGATACCCAGTATCCATTGCTTCTGTAGTTACCTGCCTGGGAAAAGCAGGAACTTGAGGCAAAGTAGGAATTTGAGGCAGTTGGATAACCCTCTCTGCCTCCATCAGGATCTTACTGTACAGCCCAGGTAGACCTGAAATTCAGGGTCTTCCTGCCTTGGCCCCCTGAGTGCAGAGATGCCACCATCCAGTTCTGGCTTTATTCTAAACCCCAAGGCTAATCTGATAATGAATAGATCCATTCTGCAGCTCAGGACCTACAGAGGGACGTGGCAATTGTCCTGGCCACCCCTTTGTCTATGACCAGGACGGGAGCCCTGACTTAAAAACTGCATGGGATGGTGAGGAAGGAGAGCCGCCAGAGGAGACTTCCCTCAGTGTTTGCAAACTCAGCATCCAAGAGCTTGGGGAGGCAGCTCACCCAGTGAAGTGTTTGCCTTGAGAAAAGGAGGACATAACCTTGATCCCTAGAACACACGTAAAGTGTGTGGTGACACACACATGTAACTCCAGCTCTGGGAAGGCAAAGGATCCCTGGAGCTAGCCTAGCCTAATGGTCCATAGGTCAGTGAGACATCCTAAAATGTTTCTGAAGATGATACCCAAGATTGAACTCTGACTGCACACTACACACGCACACACGCACACACACACGCCACATGAACATGCATACACATTAGCACACAGAGGATCACAAACAAAAATAACAATAGCTTTAAAAATTAGTATTTGAGAAAACCCTGTTGGCAATGGCAATGTTTGGAACTTGCTGGAGTCTCCAGTGTAGACGCACTCCGGAGGTAGCCTGTTGTAGGGAGCAGAGGAAGGCCCAAGAGAGTGGGTTGGTGACATTGGTATGGCCATGTGGAGGATCCCATAACCTCAGACTCTATAGGAATGGCAAAGCCCCCTGCCAGGTGAGGCTCAGAGCTTCTTCAGAGAAATCTCTGTCTATAAAGCCTCTGTGGTGATTTGAATGAGACTGGCCCCACAGGGAAATACATGTGACTGCTCTCGGACCAATTGATGGATTGTTTAGAAAGGATAAGAAGACGTGGCCTTGTTGGAGGAAGTGTGCCAGTAAAGGGTAGGCTTTGACGTTTCAAAAGCCCATGCCAGTCTGCCGCTCCCCCTCCCTCCTTCCCTCTCTCCCTCCCTTTCTCCCTTCCTCTCCCATCCCCTCCACCCCTCACCCATAACTTGCAGATCAGACGTGAAGTCTCAGCTTCAGCACCATGCCGGCCTGTCTGCTGCCATGTTCCCAGCCATGATGACCACAGACTCAAGGGGTCGGAGTAAGCAAGTGCCTGGCTAAATGCTTTCTTTGATAAGTAGCATTGGTTGCGGTGTTCTTTGATAAGTACCGTTGGTTTCGGTGTCTCTTCACAGCAATAGAAAAGTGACTCAGACCACTAGTCTGCTCACCTCACAGGGAGCACCTGCTTTTTATTCATTTATATGGTTTTACATTGTGTTTAGTTGTGGGAGTGAGGATGCTGCTGAGCGAGAGTCCGACCCCACTTCCTGTTCCTCTATTCGTCCTGTGTGGGTGAAAGGTGATCTCTGCTTGCTAGCTGCCTCAGACCCCTTCTGCTAAGCCTTCCCACCATGACAGCCTATGTTCCCTCTCAAACTGAGCACCAAAATAAGGCCTTTCTGCTAAGTGGCTCTTGTTGGAGTACTCCACTGCAGCGATCGAAAACCAATGCAGAGAGCAGAGACCTGCCCTTACGTGAGCAGAACTGTCCACTAGGCCGGGGCCACATCAAGTTAAAAAAGCCGCCTAGGACACGGGAGATCCACATACACTCCCAGTACATGGGTCTGACGATGCTGCTATCATCTGTAGACATCGAACTACAGCGAGTTCAGATAAGTAGGTGTGTGTGCGTGTGTGTGTGCATGTGTGTGTGTGTATGTATGTTCCGGTATGATTGCATGCATGTAGACACTGGAGTCACACTTGAGTTTTGTTCCTTGGGAACTATCCAAATTACTTTTAGGCAAAGAGCTCATCACACAAGCCTAAACTACCTCACCCAGTTTTTTATGTGGATGTTGAGACCAAACTCAGGGCCTCACCTTGCATAGTAAGCACGTTAATGACAGAGCCAGCTCCCCAGCCTCTCTTCATCCTTTCAATGAAGACTCGCAGTCAAGACTCTGCAGGGAACATTGAATCCCCTAGAACTGAAGTTACAGACAGTTGTGAGCCATCATGTGGGTGTCTGGGAATCAAACCCTGGTCCTCTGGAAAAGCAGCCAATGACAAGTATTAGTGTGTATGTGTGTGTGTGTGTGTGTGTGTGTGTGTGATATACACACATGTCAAGGGGTCTGTACATGTGAATATTCAGGCCAGAAGTCCATGCCAGGTCTTTATCAATTGCCTATTTTCTTGAGGTAGCGTCTCTCATTGAACCTGGAGCTCACTGATTGGCTAGCATGACTGCTAATGACCTCCAGGGTTCTGCCTGTCTCTGCCCTCACTTCCAGCACCAGGGTACAGATCTATGCTGACACACCCAACTTCTATGTGGGTGTTGGGGTCTGAACTCAGGTCCTCATGCCAGCACAACAGGCACTTTATGACTAAGCCAGCTCTCTAGCCCAGGCGTCATTATTCTTGTTTGGAGGTTGTGCACAGGGGTTTTGAACTCTTCAAGTTAAAGCTTCCTTTGTGACTTCTCTTCTTCTGGTGGCAGAGCCCTAAAACCTGCCATGACCTTGATGGAAAGTGTCCTGCCACATGTGGGAGGGGCTTTCCTCATCTTCCTGTTTAATCACCTGCACTCTTCCGGTATGCACATCCACAAGCCAAGTGAGTGGCTTCACTACTACTCACTGGAGCATGGTCAAACTCCCACTGGGCAGCCCCTTAAAAACTTCTGAGTGGGGCTGGAGAGATGGCTCAGTGGTTAAGAGCACTGACTGCACTTCCAGAGGTCCTGAGTTCAAATCCCAGCAACCACATGGTGGCTCACAACCATCTGTAATAAGATCTGATGCCCTCTTCTGGTGTGTCTGAAGACAGCTACAGTGTATTCATATATAATAAATAAATAAATCTTTAAAAAAAAAAAAAACTTCTGAGTGTTTCCCACCCAACACCCCATCAGTTGTGGAGAGCTATGCTCTGGCATCCTTGCCACAATATTTTTCTTTTCTATAATTTTATTTTTATTTTCTGCTCATTGGTGTTTTGACTGCATGCATGTCTGTGTGAGGGTGGCAGAGCCCTGGAGCTAGAGTTACAGATGGGAGCTGGGAATTGAACCCAGGTCTTCTGGAAGGGTCAGTGCTCTTAACCACTGAGATGTCTCTCACCCCCCTTATCACAATTTTTAAGAGTTCTCAGGAAGAGGGATTTCTTCCTCTAGACAGAGTTTGTCTGTGTAGCCCTGGCTGTCCTGGAATTCACCCTGTAGACCAGGCTGGCCTCGAACTCAAAGAT
>NW_021618969.1:0-3310 GCF_004785775.1 Grammomys surdaster | reverse complement strand
CTCTCTCTCTCTCTCTCTCTCTCTCTCTCTCTCTCTCTCTCTCTCTCGGTGGTGGAAGAGGAAGTGAGCAATCACATCCACTCAGCCATTTCTTCCCTCTTCCATCATGGAGTCTAACCGTCTAAATCCATAATCCAAACCAGTCACTTCTTTCATAAATTGCTTTGATTTTGATTTGATTATGTCATTCCATATCAGCCATAGAAAAGTAGCAGACATATTCCCAGATTTTCTGTTTCAGATGATGTGGAGATGCATGTCATTAATTTCATGCAACTGTTTTCTCTTTCTGGCTATTTCCCCTCCTACCTCTCAATCATCCTTGAGATTCATTAGCCAACTTTTCTCCACACACTTTACCCAGCTACTCTCATGTGACAAAAGGAAAACATGATTTCGTGGATCTAGCAAACCTAGGAAACACAAATGAGAGACATTGAATATCTGTGATCTTGACACTTGGTAATCTATTGTGTCATCTATTGTCCGTAGGCACAAGTGTCCTTCTGCAGACCATAGGATTTCATTCTTCTTCTGAAGGACAATAATTCTTGCACACCTGATTCCCACACCTCTTCATTCAGTCTTTCACCAATGGAAAAGATAGTTTCATTGGTTATATCACTTAGCGTTTAGAAACAGGACTGCAGTGGGTACATTGTTTAAATATCTGGGATGTGAGCCGGTGCATTAACTACAGACTTCCCCAGGATCAGATTCTACTCTATGACGCTGGGAATACCACTGAGAAACTGTCAGCTGGCCTCCTTCTTCATTTTGCCCTCTGGACAACTGCACAGCAGGGCTTTGGCGAGTGGGAAAGCAATGTGGAAATGAAAGGGCCAGCCAAGAACGCTGGAGCCCTGGTCCCTGCCAACCCTGAAAATGGTAGGTGCACCAAAAGGCAAGCCACTGCTGGGGGGTTGCGTTCACACCGAATTTGTCATCTTCCTGGGGTCCTTTTCTCACCTCTTAAAACAATTCTCAGTTGGCATATGTAACTTTAGCAGCGTCCAACAGCACAAAATCTGCCTATAGAAAGGACTTGGACAATTTTTCAGCGTTTAAAAACACTGGTTGGCCAATAGACCCAGGAAACAAACGGAACACAGGCGATCTTATCGCATCTCCTCTAATCGCTCCAGAAACTGGATTCACACAGAGATGTTCTCTGCAGCCTGACTGGTAGAGTCAGGTGCCCGAGGGGGTGGGCAGGGCACAATCATGTACAAAATCACGAAACAAAATAGTATACGAGATTTGAAATCAACATAGGATTTCAGACCCACACTGTTGAGAAGAGCCAAGCAGAACTTGGCCCTTCGGACAAGCAGCAGCTACTAGGAAACTTGGTCCAGAGAAGTTAAATTTCCATCACTACCATCATCAATGGTCATCAGTCCGAACGCCAGCGACACTGCCCCCGCTGGTGTAAGGAAGTCATCAGACAGCCTGCAGCTCCCAAGCAGAATTGGCAATTGGTCAATGGGCCCTTTTACCTTCAGGCTAGAATTCCTCCCATGGTTCCTGCTCCCATCTAGCTGCCTACCAATGTGGTCACACTAACCACTTCTCCAGGATGTCAAGGCTGAGCTCAAACCCGTATGGTGCTAGTGAGGAGCCATCATGCTGTTATCTTTGGCTGCTTGCCCACTCAAAGAGTGCACACCAGAGGAAAATCCGGAGGCCACCTCTGAAAAGATGACTATAGAGAAGCCAGCAGGCAGGGCATAGCTCTAGCGCCCTGGATCTCATCTTCCAGAAATCCCGAAAGCCTAAATCCAGACTCGCCTTCCCATTGAAGGTGAAATCGAGGTTCCCCCTCCCTGGCCTTTCCATGAATCCTGAAAATAGGCGAGCTCAGCTGACACCAGCGCCTTCAAAAACAGGCTGGCAGTACCCAGAACATTCCCTTTAAATCACTTATTAAACAATTAAGAAATGACACAGACCATCGAAGGCAAATCTCTATGTGTTTATTATGGAAGGAAGGGCTGCATTGAGATAGCCCGCTGCGGGGAATAGAGAGGTTTAGGCACACAGATCCTCTTTGGAACAGAACTCCCTCTAAATCGTCAGAAAGGCGTCTTCTGCTCTGTAAGGCTCCCGGCTGCCAAAAGCCAGTGGGCAGCAGCCAACGAGTAGGCAGCTTAGTGGACAAGGAATGCGCTCCAGGAAACTTGACCAAGTCCGGAGTCGACTTCACCAGTCTCTGATGGCCTGTTGCTGGAATTCACGCTAGCAACTCCCACCACTGGTCTAAGTGTCCAGTGCTTCTTCGCCACAGTGGGGCGCTCTGGAAAAGGACCGGGCTGCATCCCCACTGTGAATTTTTCTTCTGCAGCATCCTCCTGGGTTCTCAGAGTTGCAGGTTTCTTTAGCTGTTACTCGTGGAAGGCGCTTACAGTATCAGGAATGCTGGGCTCCGAGATGCTCTGAATCCTGCAAGTATCCGTCCTGGGGTAGATTCTCCTGAAGTCAGGGATCCAAAGGAGAAGCAGTTGTTCCTGGTAGTCACCACCATTGTCTGATGGGAACAAGCCAAGGACCATCTAGAAAGGAAGAGGCCATGGACCAGGGGAGCAGAGGAGGCTTGACCTCTTGCACTGGATGCAGGGAATCCCAGGCCTGCTTCACTTGCATGGACCAGAATTTTGACTCTATCTCTCGAGCAGCACTTGCCTCTGAAGGACAGCAGCCACTGCACTGGTGCAGGCAGAGGAGCACACTTAGATCTAGTACCTTAGCGTTGTGGTGGTGATTTCTTCATAGGACCTAATGTGTGCTTTATAAAAACCTTGTATGAACGCAGCAGTAGTGGGTCTAGCCTTTAATCCTAGCACTCCAAGTTAGAGGTGCTGGATCTGAGTTTGTGGCCAGCTTGATGTACTGAATGAGTTCCAGGACAAGTAAGACTTCACAGAGGAAACCTGTCTCCAAAATCCAAAATAAATTAGTAAAATGCTTAAGTAATTTTTTTAAAAGTCCATCAGTGTTTGGATTTGGTCTACAGGATCTTCCAGGGGAGGGATGAGGCAGAGAGCAAGATAATCAGTAAACTGAGCATGTTTCTCTGTTTTTGTAGAGATCAAGAGAAAAAAACCTAAAAGGACAAATGAGCATTCACTTTTCCACGATATGTGTATCCATGTTGTTTTCCATGCACATGTGTGAGCTTCCCATACATAAATTTAAGAGAAAAACAAAATAAAACTAGAAGCCTAACAGCTTTCCTGAGAATGAAGCTATGGCCTAGAAACAACATCTAAGTTGGAGGGAATCCCTTCCCTTATTTAAAGACCTTCATGAG
>NW_021618968.1:938-2392 GCF_004785775.1 Grammomys surdaster | reverse complement strand
GTCTATACTTAGAGAAGGGAGGAGATGTCAGGGGCATCCCTGCTTACACACTGAAGGCCTAAAATCAGCCATAGGCCTAAAATCAGCAATAGGCCTGTCATACATGTATACTAACACCAAGTCTTGGGTCTCTGTGGATAAACACTGAAACAAGTTGAAACAAGTTAAGTTAGTGTAAACAGGCAGTTTTTGTGACAATTTACCAGCCTGAGTAGTCAGAGACCTTGTAAATAGGTAGCCTTGGCAGATATTACCAACTTAGATAAGGACAAGTGAATCATAGGCAGAGTCATAGTGACCTATCCCCTGAACCCAGCCAATACCCTGTTCCGAAAAAATCTGTATTCCCCCTGAACACCCACGCTCCAGTGTCATCCCCTTCCCCATGTCCTGTCTTTTTGTGTTTATAACCCCTGTGTGAATGAGTATAAATTACAATTTGAAAAAAAATAAATTATATATATGAAAAACCAAGCCGGGCAGTGGTGGCACACGCCTTTAATCCCAGCACTTGGGAGGCAGAGGCAGGCGGATTTCTGAGTTCGAGGCCAACCTGGTCTATGGAGTGAGTTCCAGGACAGCCAGGGCTACACAGAGAAACCCTGTCTCGAAAAACAAAAAAGCAAACAAACAAACAAAAAGAAACCAAAAACAAAACAACCAACAACAACAAAAAACAAACCAACAAAAAACAAACCCATACGAACAGAAGAAATGTGGTAAAGCTTTTGCACATCAGTTATCTTTTAATGTAGAAAAGAATAGGTATTAGAGAGAAATCCTACAAGTATGACAGAAATGATAAAGCCATTTCACAACATAGTATCTCTGAATACATTAAAGAAAACTTAGTGGTGAGAAACACTATGAATGTAAGCAGTGTGGAAAACTCATTGTATAACATGGCCATCTTTTAATAAAAGAACACATACTAGAGAGAAACCCTGTGGATGTAAGCAATGTGGTAAAGAAATGAAACCATTCATACTGGAGAGGAACACTATGAAGGTATTCAGTATGGTGAAGTCTTTGCATGTCACAGCTGGGTTTTTTGTTTGTTTGTTTGTTTGGTTTTTTACACAAAAAATTTATTTTTTTACACAAAAAATAATGCTGGAGAGAAACCCTACAAATATAATTGATGTGATAAACCATTTTTACAACAGAGTTATCTTTGAATAAATACATCAAAGAACACATACTGAAGAGCAAACCTGTGAATGTCAGCAGTGTGGTAAAACCTTTCATAGTAAGATGAACTTCAGCTATGTAAAAAAATATACACTGGAACAAAACTCTCCAGATGCAATCAGTGTGATGAAGCCTCTTTACATAACAGTCATCGTCAAAGGCATGCAAAGGATCATTCTGAAAAAACTTATAAATGTATTTAATATTGTAAAGCCTTTGGACCTTCCTTCCTTCCTTCCTTCCTTCCTTCCTTCCTTCCTTCC
>NW_021618968.1:388-838 GCF_004785775.1 Grammomys surdaster | reverse complement strand
CTTTCTTTCTTTCTTTCTTTCTTTCTTTCATTTCTTTTTCGTTTTGGTTTTTCGAGACAGGGTTTCTCTGTGTAGTCCTGGCTGTCCTGGAACTAACTCTGTAGACCAGGCTGGCCTCGAACTCAGAAATCCACCTGCCTCTGCCTCCCAAGTGCTGGGATTAAAGGCATGTGCCACCACTGCCTGGCTTATGGGTGTATATTAATGTCTTTTCTTTTGCTTCGGTAAAACATAATGTCTAAGGCAACCTATAAACAGTTTAATTTGGCTTATGGTTCCACACCATCAAAGTATCATTAAATCAGTGTGAGGCATGGCAGCTAAAGGAGGACGCTCAGAGCTCACATCTTCAGCCTGCAGTTCGTAGCAAGGACATGGGAACTAGAATTGGCATGCAGATGTAAACTCTGAAGCCCACCTCCAGTGACATATTTCCTCCACCAGGGCAGC
>NW_021618967.1:0-6466 GCF_004785775.1 Grammomys surdaster | reverse complement strand
CACACCACAGTACAAATCTCCACACCAGAGTACAAATCTACACACCACAGTACAAATCTACACACCAGAGTACAAATCTACACACCATAGTACAAATCTACACACCAGAGTACAAATCTACACACCACAGTACAAATCTACACACCAGAGTACAAATCTACACACCAGAGTACAAATCTCCGCACCACAGTACAAATCTACACACCAGAGTACAAATCTACACACCAGAGTACAAATCTACACACCAGAGTACAAATCTCCACACCAGAGTACAAATCTCCACACCACAGTACAAATCTACACACCAGAGTACAAATCTCCACACCACAGTACAAATCTACACACCAGAGTACAAATCTACACACCACAGTACAAATCTACACACCACAGTACAAATCTACACACCACAGTACAAATCTACAAACCAGAGTACAAATCTTAAAAAGAAGACCCTATGTTTTAGTTCTAAAAGGCTTCCTTTATTAAGATAAAAAAATTAGGTTAGGCAGTGGTGACACACACCTTTAACCCCAGTCATTGGATGGCAGAGGAAGGGAGATTCATATGAATTCAAGGCCAACCTGGTCCACAGGGTAAGTTCTAGGACAGCCAAGGCTCCACAGAGAAACCCTGTCTCAAAAAAAAAAAAAAAGATAAAAATGTTAAATGGAAATAAAATTAGAGAAGGAAAACCTGGAAACCTGGAGGTGTGGGTAGCTGACAGGTGCATAGGGTGGGCAGGATGCCAGGGAGGTCTGCGTGGAGGAGGAGGACCTGGGGAGCAGAGATCCCATCATAGGACAAAGGAGTGTCTAGGTCAGGAAGCTGTGACTGCCATGGAAGAAGGCTGGGGCAGGAGGGATGACAGACCTGGGGTCTAGGAGTGTGGCTCTTAAATCCAGGCATCGTCACAGCCACCCTGAGGGCTGCTTCCAGCCCTTGCTCAGTTCTACCCTCTAACTTTAATTTTTTCAAATCCTTTTTTTGTTTGTTTGTTTGTTTTTGTTTTTTTGAGACAGGGTTGCTCTGTGTAGCCATGGCTGTCCTGGAACTCACTCTGTAGACCAGGCTGGCCTCAAACTCAGAAATCTGCCTGCCTCTGCCTCCCAAGTGCTGGGATTAAAGGCGTGCACCACCACTGCCTGACATCAAATCCTATTTTCAATAACAGTTCTTAAACACTTTAACCTCCGTTGTAGCCCACCACCCACCAGAGGTAGTGGGAAAGAAAGGAAACGGGGAAATGGAACTGTTTAGAAAGGTTCTTTGGAACAACTCCTGTCTGTGTTGTCTGGAAATGGGCAGTTCAGTTCACAGATCAGCAGGCATCGGCAGCTGGATCCACTTGCAAACACTTCACGGATACACCAGCAGTCCAGTTCAGTAGAGTTGGGTTCGTAACAGTGGTGACATGACCTAGCAGAGACAGCCAGGCCTCAACCTCAGTTCAACTCAGCAGGAGGGACCAGGAGGAAAGCCAGGAGAAGTTCTTGGCTCTGCCTCTCTCAGGGAAGCGAAATTCAGTGAAGGCACGAGAACCCCAAGTGTTGCACAGCTAGCTGTACCAGGAAGCCAAGCTCTGGCTCTGTCACTCTGTGGAGTCCTATTTATGCCCTCCAAACATCACGTGTCCTCCTTGTGCCTTGCCTCAGCACGTGCATTTAATCAGCCTGAGTTCTTTGAAGTGGTGAGAAAGCGCAGCATACCACCAGAAGGTTTTTGGTGTGTTTCTCTCTATGGTGTGCCTGCAAATGCAACTCAACTACACAATGTCAAGGAATCCTTTATCACGTCTCCTTTCAGGTGTTTGCCTTAACAGAACATTCTCCTGTGTCTGCTTCAGCAAAAGGTTTCTCCACAGGTCTCCCTTAGTCTTTCACACCTCTGTCCACTTTAACGAAACATTCCTTCATGTGTTTGCCCCAGCAAAACATCATCCAACTGACTTTCCAAAGAACTCTTGAATCTCCACTTCTCTACCCCATAAGGCTCTTGCTGTTAGATCCTGGCAACAGGGTGGCAGCCGATACTGACCCATTTGTCTTCTCCTCAGATACCACCACACGCCTTCTGCTGGGAGCCATTGCAGTCCTCCTGTTTGCCATACTGGTGGTGATGAGCATCCTGGGTGAGTGTGTGTGTCACAGTGTGTCAGCAGTGTGGTTTCTGCACACCTAGTCCCTGTGTGTCTAGCTCAGTGAATTCCTCCACATATCAGGAATTTGGGGTGCGTGTATGGGGTGGGGGACAGTAAACTAGAAATTGAGTGGCAGGTTAATAATATAGTTGTAGTCTAAAATAATACAGTCCCATGTGGACCGTGAACACCCCCTTCACTGTCCACACAGGAAGTAGTGGTACCGAGGAGCTAGTTCATAAATGCTGTGGGCATGAGGAGCTGGCCACGCTAGGCAGGCAATGCTTCTCAGAGGTGATAATTTGGAGATATGAGACTTTAAATGTCACATTTATTCAACTAACACTTATTGAGCCTTGCTACATATAAAATCCTAGACTAAGTGCTGTTGGTGGGCTAGGGAAGGGTAGGTAGGTGGGGGATGGGGTGGGAGGGAGAGGGAGCTTCCCCTGTTGATTCTCAGCTGTATTTAGCTCAAGGTAACCCTTATGCCAAAGTGGCATACTTTGGTGTGGAATACTCTGGTTGCTACACAGGAAACATTTTAAGGGGAAAGGCTTGCAAGTATGGAGGACTGTCTGGTACTGGACTCCAGAGGCAGGCAGGACTTTGGAGGCTCTGAACCGGGATTTGACTGACCGTGAGAAACTTCTGGAACTGTGTCTTGGCCTCTGTGGAGTTTGTAGAAGTGATGGCAGGTTTTTGTTTTGTTTTGATTTGTTTCTCTATTTTTGAGTTTTGGGGAAAGGCTCTGATGTAGCTCATGTTTGGCCTTGAATTCCCTGTGTTGTTGTTGAGCCTGACCCTGACCTCCTAGACTGACTGTTTTTACCTCCTAGTGCTGAGATTAAAGATATCCCGTGCCATCTAAGGTATGTCCTACTGTGTGCCACCACCCCCCGGCTATGGAATGCTGGGCACTCAGGGCCCCATGCTAGGCAAGCACCTATCAACTGCATCCACACCCTCCTATCTTCAACCTTGAAGGATGTGAAACTTTTTATTATTCTACATGCTGATGAGGATGCTGGGAAGCAAACTCAGGCTCTCAGCAAGAGCAGCCAGTGCTTTTAACCGCTGAGACATCTTTCCAGGCTCCTCTACCTTTGGAAAGCAGTTGGCTCAGGAGTAGGCAGCCTCATTAAAATGGTGGAATTCCACCGACACTATCAGTTTCTACCTCGGCCTCTCTTGTCCAGCTTGTTTGATAAGCAGAGGACCTGAGTATGTTCGAAAATAGACTGAGAAGCCACTGGACCAGATCAACTTTGCCTAGAATAAAGAAGGCTACTTTCCCTTCATTCTTGTCCTGAGTCAGGAGGTCAGGGAATGTGTGGACACTGGTTTGGTTCTTCTATAAACTTCATCGGTCTCTCAGGAGAACCTAGGGAGGTAGCCACACCACAGCCAGTACTCCCAAGTAGACCTGAGTCAGTGAGTAGGTGTGCCCTGAGAGTGTCCAGTAGTGAGTCTGTCCATGGGGCAGTAGGTCCCCAGGACACTGAAGCTCCTTGGGTAATATAGTATACTCTTGGCCCTATCTTACTCAGTATTTTAATTATTGATTTGTATGAAGAAAAAAACCAAACACATGCTCATGGAATTCAAAGTTAACATAACTTCATACGATGAATAGGGAAAACAGTCAAGGTTAAACTTTACCTTTAAACTGCATAATGGCACACTCCTGTCACCCCAGGACTGGAGGTGTATATTTGGGAGGATCAGGAGTTCAAGGCCAGCCTTAGAAAATTAGAAGTCAGCTTTGGCTACATGAGACTATGTCAAAATCCCAAACTAAAACTTACCTTCAAAGCTTCAAATGAGCCAGACATTGTGGCTCGTGAACTTGGAAGGCAGAGGCAAGCAGATCTCTGTGGTTTTGAGGCCAGCCTGGTTTACACATTGAGGTCTTACCTCAAATGAGCCCAAGAGACAGAGATACATATAGAACAAAGCTATACAAACAACTACTGGTTTTGGATTAACCCAGAGTATAAGTAAGCACATGAGAGAGTTCTTGGAGGATTGATGGACATTCAGAATGGTTTTCTGGAAAGAGAGACTGTGTGTCTGTGTTTCTCTCCGTGTGTATGTCTTTGTGTGTGTGTCTGTCTGTGTGCATGTGTGTCTGTATGTATGGCTGTGTGTCTCTGTGTGTGTATGTGTGAGTGTGTGTCTGCATATGTGTCTGTGTGAATGTAAGAATGTCTGTGTGTATATGAGTGTGTCTGTGTGTACATCTGTGTTTGTATGTGTCTGTGAATGTCTCTCTGTGTGTGAGTGTGTCTGTCAGTGTGTCTGTGTGTATATCTGTGTGCATGTCTGTGGGTATATGTATGTCTGTGTGTGTGTCTGTGTATGTCTTTGTGTGTGAGTGTGTATCTGTGTGTCTATGTGTATCTGTGCGCTACAGATTCCTGAAGATGGAATGGGGATCCCTAGAACTGGAGTTGTAGACAAGTTTGAGCTGCCATGTAAGTGCTGGGAATTGAACCCAGATTGTTTGGAAGAACAGCAAGCTCTCTTAACCTCAGGCCATCTCTCCATCCCCAATTAAACACACACACACACACACACGCACACACTTATATTTAGTGGTGGGGTCACAGTGTAGAATTCAGGTACAATTTGCAGGAGTTCGTTCTCTCACTTTGTGGGTTCCAGGGATGCGGCTCCGGTTGTCAGGCTTGGGGTGTCTTTACTCACTGAGCTATCTCCCTGGCTTAGGACTCAAATCTTAGAAGGAACTTTCCAGAAGTTCAGTGAGAGGCAGGGTTATGGAGCTAGCCAGTGAGACAGCCTGGTTATGGGAGTAGCATGCTGTCCTGCCAGGCCCACCCTGGCAGCCGACATGTGGCTTTCCGGTCCGTTCCCGGTCTGAGTTTCTAGGGTTAGGAGAGATCTTACCTTGTGTTTTCCCCTGTACTGTCCCCCATGGTGACACCCTGGCCAGCTTCCTCGGGGCTCCTCTTCTTGTCCATTTCATCTGGAGACCTCCCGGGGCACAGAGACATCAGCAGTGTCTCTGAAGGGTGTTGAGGTGCAGAGAGATGGAGCTGTGGGAAGAGGACTGAGGCATGCTGGGAACATGGCGGTGGGTTGGCACACTCACGGACCTCAGCCACTTCCCCCTCCTCAAGCTTCCAAGGGCTGCATCAAGTGTGAGACGCCCTGCCCGGAGGACTGGCTGCTCTACGGAAGGAAATGCTACTACTTCTCGGAGGAGCCTAGAGACTGGAATACGGGAAGGCAGTACTGCCATACCCACGAGGCAGCGCTGGCCGTGATCCAAAGCCAGAAAGAACTGGTGAGCACAGAGTCAGAAGCAGGGACCCCCAGGCCCATGGCCGTCTCTAATGGGACATCCACATCCAAGTAGAGTGTCCCGCTGTGTGCCTGTCTCCAGTCACTCAGCCACCTCACAGCCGTGGGTATACAGGTGAAGCCCCTGGGTCTGAACACTCGAACCCCCCTCCTCCAGGCCACCATCCAAGGCTGCTTGCCTGAGCTAACCCAGTCTGAAGAGGATGAATTCGAGGTTTTGAACACACTGGTACAACATAAAACGCATCCTCATTTCCTACCGTTGAAACCAAGTTGCCATCTCTCAGTTAATAGGTCCAGCTGTTTTGCCAACAGAAAGGTTAAAGAGACAGAATCCCCCAGTCTCTTGGTCATTTTGAACTCTGTGACACAGTGCTGCATACTTCTAAGAAATCAACTTCTGTTAGTCTGTGAAGGGCAGTACTTCTGTGTCACTTTTTGAGAAAGTTCCAGAAGTACAGGTGGGATAACCTATGGGTGGGGTGGGGGGGGGGGGGAGAGCTGTGGCCAGGAATCTAACATATCCAGCGGGCCACCCCTAAACTCCCAGCTTCTTAGCCCAGGCAAGCTGGAGGATGGAACCCTTTTCAGGCTATTCTGGACATCGGTGGCACGCTCGGAAAGCTGTTCCAGTCTCACTCCAGTAGCGTGACGGCCCAGGATCCTCATCCTCCCAGCAAAGCGACACACCCTCTTCGTACCTCCCAGTCCCAGCGTTGGCTAGAGCCACGCCCAGTGGCAAAGCTGCACTCCATGCCTGGGTTTCTCTCTTTCCCTTTGCAGGACTTTATGTTCAAGTTCACACGGAGGGAGCCCTGGATCGGCCTGCGCAGAGTTGGGGACGACTTCCACTGGGTCAATGGGGACCCTTTTGACCCAGACACGTGAGCTGAGGCTCCATTTCTTGGGAGAGAGATGAGCTTAGATGGGGAAGGTGTAAGCCCTAGAGGCAGCTGAGAGAGAGAGAGAGAGAGAGAGAGAGAGAGAGAGAGAGAGAGAGAG
>NW_021618966.1:0-5785 GCF_004785775.1 Grammomys surdaster | reverse complement strand
AATAGTCATCAGTCAGAGTTCATAGTAAATCAGAAATATATAAAGGTTAAATATCATTAGACATCAGTCATAGATAATAGTAATTCAGAAATAAATGAACGTGAACAATCAATAGTCATATATCATAGTTAATAGGAAATCAGAAATATATAAAGGTGAATTATCATTAGTCACCAGTCATAGACAATAGTAAGTCAGAAATAAATGAACATGAATAATCAGTAATAACAATTCGTGGAAAATAGTAATTCAGAAATAAATAAACATGAACAACCAATAGTCATATGTCATAGTTGATAGGAAATCAGAAATATATAAAGGTGAAATATCATTAGTCATCAGTCATAGATAATCGTAAGTCAGAAGTAAATGAACATGAATAATCAACATTCAGCATTCGTGGATAACAGTAAATCAGAAAAAAACGAACTTGATTAATCATTAGTCATCAGTCAGTTCATATTATATCAGAAATATATAAAGGTGAAATATCATTAGTCATCAGTCATACATAATAGTAAGTCAGAAATAAATGAACATGAACAACAATAGTCATATGTCATAGTTATAGGAAATCAGAAATAAAATAGCAGAGATATCAATAGTCACCAGTCATAGGGAATAGTAAGTCAGAAATAAATGAACATGAATAATCAATATTCAGCATTCGTGGATAACGGTAAACCAGAAACAAACGAACTTGATTAATCAATAGTCATCAGATAGAGTCCATATTAAATCACCAATATATGAATGACAAATATCATTAGTCATCAGTCATAGATAATAGTATGTCAGAAATAAATGAACATGAATAATCAACATTCAGCTTTCTTGGAAAACAGTAAAATAGAAACAAACGAACTTGATTAATCAATAGTCATCACTCAGAGTTCATAGTAAACCAGAAATAAATGGACACAAATAATCAATACTAATCAGTCAGAGTTCATAGTAAATCAAAAATATATAAAGTTGAAATATCAATAGTCATCAGTCATAGATAATAATTAGTCAGAAATAAATGAACATGAATAATCAATAATAACAATTCGTGGATAATGGTAATTCAGAAAAAAATGAACATGAAAAACCAATAGTCATATGTCATAGTTAATAGGAAATCAGAAATATATAAAGCTGAAATATCAATAGTCATCAGTCATAGATAATAGTAAGTCAGAAAAAAATGAACATGAATAATCTAAATTCAGCATTGGTGGACAAAAGTAAATCAGAAATAAATGAACTTGATTAATCAATAGTCATCAGTCTGAGTTCATAGTAAATCAGAAATATATAAAGGTGAAATATCATTAGTCATCAGTCATAGATAATAGAATGTCAGAAATACATGAACATGAATAATCAACATTCAGTTACCACAGAATTGATTATTAAATAAAGATATTGACAGAAGTGGTAATTAAATAAAAATATTGACAGAACTGTTTATTAAATAAATATATTGACAGAATTGTTATTAAAAAGATATTGACAGAATTGGTTAGTAAATAAAGATATTGACAGACAGAATTGGCTATTATAAACAGATTTTGACAGAACTGATTATTAAATAAAGATATTGACAGTATTGGTTTTTAAATAAAGATAGGGACAGAATTGATTTTAAATAAATATATTGACAGAATTGGTTATTAAATAGATACTGACAGAATTGTTTATTAAATAAAGATATTGACAGAATTGGTTTTTAAATAAAGATATGGACAGAATGGGTTTTTAAATAAATGTTTTGACAGAATTGCTTACTAAACATATTGATAGAACTGGTTATTAAATAAAGAGGTTGACAGAATTTGTTTTTAAATAAAAATATTGACAGAATTTGTTATTAAATAAAGATTTTGACAGAATTTGTTTTTAAATAAAGATATTGACAGAATAGGTTATTAAATAAAGATATTGACTGAATTGGTTTTTAAATAAATATATTGACAGAATTTTAATTAAATAATGATATTGACAGAATTGGTTACTAAAAAAAGATATTGGCAGAAATGATTATTAAATAAAGATATTGACAGACAGAATTGGATATTAAATAAAGATACTCACAGAATTGCTTATTAAACAAAGATATTGACAGAATAAAGGTATTGACAGAATAGTTTATTAAATAAAGATATTGACAGAATTGATCTTTAAATAAAATATTGACAGATTTGGTTTTTAAATAAAGATATTGACAGAATTGGTTTTTAAATAAAGATATTGACAGTATTGGTTATTACAGCACTGTTTATTAAATAAAGATATTGACAGAATTGTTCATTAAATAAAGATATTGACAGAAATTTTTTTTAAATAAAGATATTGAGAGAATTGGTCTTTAAATAAATTATTGACAAAATTGGTTTTTAAATAAATATGTAGACAGAATTTTTTTTAAAATAAAGATATTGACATAATTGGGTTTTAATAAAGATATTGACAGAATTGGTTATCACAGAATTGATTATTAAATAATGATATTGACAGAATTGTTTATTAAATAAAGATATTGACATAATTGTGTATTACATAACTGATTATTAAATAAAGATATTGACAGAATTGGTTATTAAATAAAGATATTTACAGAACTGGTTATTAAATAAAATATTGATAGAATTGTTTATTAAATAAAGAAATTGACAGAATTGTTTATTAAATAAGTATATTGACAGAATTGGTTTTAAATAAAGATATTTACAATATTGGTTATTACAGAATTGATTATTAAATAAAGATATTGACAGAAATGGTTTTAAAATAATGATATTGACAGAATTGGTTATTAAATAAAGATATTGACGTAATTGGTCTTTAAATAAAATATTGACACAATTGGTTTTTAAATAAAGATATTGACAGAATGCCTTATTAAATATATTGCCAGAATTACTTATTAAATAAAGACATTGACAGAATTGGTTAAGTAAAAGTATTGACAGAATTTGTTATTAAATATTTTGACAGAATTGTTCATTAAGTAAAGATATTGACGTAATTGGTCTTTAAATAAATATTGACAAAATTGGTTTTTAATAAAAGGTATTGACAGAATTGCTTCTTAAATAAAGATATTGAAAGAATTGTTTATTAAATAAAGATATTGACAGAATTGGTTATTAAGTAAAGATATTGACAGAAATGGTTTTTAAATAAAGTGATTGACAGAAATGGCTAGAACAGAATTGAGTACTAAATAAAGATATTGACAGAATTGGATTGTTAATAAAGATATTGACAGAAATGGTTTTTAAATAAAGATATTGACTGAATTGTTTATTAAATAAAGATGTTGACAGAATTGGTTTTTAAGTAAAAAAGTTGACAGAATATTTGTTAAATGCAGATTTTAACAGAATTGGTTATTAACTAAAGATATTGACAGAACTGGTTATTAGATAAAGATTTTGACAGACAGAATTGGTTAATTTACACATATATTGACAGAACTGGTTATTTAATAAAGATATTGACAGAATTGATTATTAAATAAATATTTTGAGAGTACTGTTTATTAAATAAATACTTTGTAGAATTGTTTATTAAATATAGATATTGATAGAGAGAATTGGTTATTAAACAAAGATATTGACAGAACTGGTTTTTAAATAAAGATATTGACAGAATTGGTTTTTAAATAAAGATACTAACAGAACTGTTTATTAAATAAAGATATTGACAGAATAAGTTATTAAGTAAATATATTGACAGAACTGGTTTTTAAATAAAGATATTGACATAATTGGTTATTACAGAATTGTGTATTAAATAAAGATATTGTCAAAATTGTTTATTAAATAAAGATAATGACAGAACTGGTTTTTAAATAAAGATACTGACAGAATTGGTTATTAAATAAAGATATTGACAGAATTGGTTACTAAATAATGATATTGAAAAAATTGGTTATTACAGAATTGGTTTTAAAGAAAGATATTGACAGAATTGGTTATTGAACAAATATATTGACAGAATTTATTTTTAAATAAAGATATGACAGAATTGGTTACTACAAAATTAATTATTAATTAACGATTTTGACAGAATTGGCATTAAATAAAGATATTGACAGAATTGGTGTTTAAATAAAGTTGTTGACAGAATTGTTTTTTAAATAAATATACTGACAGAATTGGTTATTACATAATTAGTTATTAAATAAAGATATTTCCGGAATTGTTTATTAAATAAAGATATTGACAGAACGAGGTTTTAAGTAAAGATATTAACAGAATTGGTTATTAAATAAAGATATTGACAGAATTGGTTATTTAATAAATATATTGACAGAATTTTTTATTAAATAAATATATTGAGAGACAGAATTGGTTACTAAATAAAGATATTGACAGAACTGATTATTAAATAAAGATATTGACAGAATTCGTTATTATAGAATTGTTTATTAAAAAAGATATTGACAGAATTGTTTATTAAATAAAGATATTGACAGAATTGTTTATTAAAAAAAGATATTGACAGAATTGGTTATTAAATAAAGATATTTACAGAATTGTTTATTAAATAAAGTTATTAACAGAATTGGTTATTAAATAAAGATATATACAGAATGGGTGTTTAAATAAAGTTCTTGACAGAATTTTTTTTAAATAAAGATATTGACAGAATTGTTTATTAAATAAAGATATTGACAGAACTGGTTATTAAATAAATGTATTGACAGAATTGTTTATTAAATAAAGATATTGAGAGACAGAATTGTTTATTAAATAAAGATATTGACAGAACTGGTTTTTAATTAGAGACAGTGAGATAATAAAATTTTAAATAAAGATGTTGAAAGAATTGGTTTTAAAAAAAGACATTAACAGAATTGGTTTTTAAATAAAGATTATGACAGAACTTTTTATCAAATAAAATATTGACAGAATTGGTTATTACATAATAGATTACTAAATATAGATATTGACACAAGTGGTTATTAAATAAATATATTGCCAGACAAAATTGGTTATTAAATAAAGATATTGACAGATTTGGTTTTTAAATATAGATATTGACAGAAATGGTTATTACATAATAGTTTATTAAATAAAGATATTGACAGAATTGGTTATTAAATAAATATATTGACAGAATTGGTTTTGAAATGAAGATATTGACAGAATTGTTTATTACAGAATATCTTATTAAATAAAGATATTGAAAGAATTGATTATTAAATAAAAATATTGTCAGAATTGGTTACTAAATAAAGATATTTAAAGAACTATTTATTAAGTAAACATATTGACAAAATTGGTTACTACAAAATTGATGATTAAATAACGATATTGACAAAATTGGTTTTTAAATAAACATATTGACAGAATTGGTGTTTAAATAAAGATATTGACAGAATTGATTTTTAAATAAAGATATTGACAAAATTGGTTATTACAGAACATATTATTAAATAAAGATATTGACAGAGTTGGTTATTGAACAATGATATTGTCACAATTGGTTTTTAAATAAAGATATTGATAGAATTGGTTTTTCAAAAACATATTTACAGAATTGGTTATTAAATAAAGATATTGACAGAGAGAATTGGTTATTATATAAAGATATTGACAGAACTGGTTATTAAACAAAGATATTGACAGAATTTGTTAATAATAAAGTCATTTCAGAATTGGTTTTTAAATAAATATATTGACAAAATTGTTTATTAAATAAAGATATTGAGAGAATTAGTGTTTATATAAAGTTATTGACAGAAATGTTTTTTAAATAAAGATTTTGACAGAATTTGTTATTAAATAAA